>NC_047676.1:7211692-7511692 GCF_011762505.2 Arvicanthis niloticus | reverse complement strand
CTAAATACTTTCGTGTATCATTGACATAAACACCCCAGAATGATACAGCTCCCAATATTAGTAATTCCATGTGGAGAAGCCCAAATGCATGTGTGAATACCTGCACACACACACACGCACACGCACACACACATATGCACACGCACGCACACACACACACACACACACACACACACACACACACACACACCAGTGTTAAAATGAATCCTTTGAGACAAAAGAGTAGAGTTCATGTGCCAAGTGTGGAAACTAAGCTTTAGGATAGTAAACAGAAATGTTACCTTTTTGTAGACTGTAATTATGTACATAACACACACACATGAGCACATTTTGGAGATTTTTCTTACATGTTTTAGATGATTTTTGACAAGACATGCTGCCACATTAACTTTGTAATGAAAATCACAAGCATATAATATATCCTATGCATTCATGATGAATTACTTTTGGTCCTTCCTAATTTGTGTGCTTTTGATTTCTTACACTCATCTAACAGATTCTTTCAGTATTTCCAATGTTATGTTGAATATAGGCTGTGAGAATAAATACATTACTTTGTATTCAACCTTAGAGGAAAATGATATAATAGATGATGATATGATTGATAGATCACGACTAGGTGATAAGAAAGATAGCAGATAGGATAGATGACAGATAGATATGTGATGTGATATAATATGATAGATGATATGTAGTGGCGATATATAGATGAATAAAGAGATGGGATATGACAGGTAAATAAATAATAGATAGATGATAGATACATAGATAGATGTAGCGCACAGCCTCGCCGATAAGGAGAACGCCACACTCAGGATTCTTCTGACAGCATTTATTGAAAAGCTCTTCAAGATGGAGAAAAGGGGAAGGACGCCGAGCTCAGAAAGCCCGCTGCTTAAATAGAGCTTTGTGAGACATGCAGATCCCTCATTGGCTCAAATCTTTCATCCAATTGTCATACTCGGTTTTCATGCCATGCGCAGGCGCATTCTCAAGTAAAGCTTCCATGAAGAACCAGGAAGCAGAAGCCTGCGCCATCTTTTAATGGCGAATGCGGCTCCTCACATCTCCCCCTTCCTTATTAAACTGCAACAACAATCGAGGATTGTTAGGTTGCCGATCTAGCCCACCGTTCTACCGATAGGCGTTCAAGGCAGTTAAACAGTACGAGACCCTCCACACCTTTTATCCCGTGCAATGGGAACCTGAGCCCCGGGAAGTGTGGAGGACCACCACTAGGATACCTGGTACAATGGGAACACGAGCCCTCAGGATATCCTATTAAGTGATGGTGTCTCATTGTTCAACCAGGCTTGAGGGGATGTTCCCTGCTCCACAGCAAGCAATGCTTGCATGATCACCACCTTATCCTTTTAATGTTGTTGTTTGAATTTACAGAGCAACCAGAGGGTAAGCAGCACTCCCCCAAAGATCATGCAGCCAAATAACCCTACCCCACCCATTCCTTAAAGTAAGAAAAGACCGAAGAGATTCACGAGGAAAGTCCCTGGGTCAGGGAGAAATCCAAGCGAGTAGAATTGATCTGGACGATGGCAATCCGCAATCGTCGCATGGTCTCATCAAAATCAGCCGTCCAATTCTGCAATAGCTGCTGAGATAAGATTCTTGAAAGGTTAGCTACCCGAGTAAAATTTTCATATTGAATGGAGGTAACACACAGCCCCGGAAATTTACTAATAATTGGTTGGAACTGCTCCAAGATGTAGTAAAACAGAGGCTGCCATTCAAAAACATTGATCTGTTATCTTTAACTGAGGTAACATTATCATCCATGGGTAAAAAGGGCAAACCCAAGGAGTCATTTGTAATAAAGAATCGGGGAAAAACCTGTGCATCATACATTACCGGCATAGGCAATGGGAATGTTGACATAATTCCCCATCTGGTCACCCCCATTACCACCGTTATCAGTATCTCCAAAAGCACTATCTTCAATGGAAGAGACGAGTGCTTCATAATCTTCCACTGTCCGAGTTAATCTTGTGGGGATCCAAATGGGATTCTCTTGATCTTGAGGAAAAACACAAACAGCTCCCCTAGATCTTACCAAAACCGGATCCGGGCCCTTCCATTGATTAGATAAGACATCCTTCCATTTAACACTCTCTTTAGTAGTGTGAGAGGGCATAACATGTCTGTCAGCTGCAGACCGCCCATCAGCATCCAAATTTTAAAAATTTAATGTAAATAAGGCAAGGGAAATAGAAGTTTTAGGTCCCATATTGGGGCCTCTTCCTCCCTTTTGCTTTTGTAAATAGGTTTTCAGCGTGCCATTGGCACGCTCCACAACTCCTTGTGCCTGAGGATTGTATGGTAGGCCAGTCACGTGGCGTACACCAAGTTGTATACAAAATTGGTGGAATGCTTTTGAAGTGTATGCTGGTCCATTATCAGTTTTCAAGTGAATGGGCTTTCCCCAAGCAGCCCATGCCTCCAAACAATGAGTTATGACATGGGACACCTTTTCTCCTGTAAGGGGGGTGGCATGAATAACTCCAGAACATGTATCAACGGAAATATGGAGAAATTTCTGTTTCCCAAAGACATTATAATGCGTGACATCCATTTGCCAAACATGAAGAGGTTGTAAACCTCTAGGGTTAACTCCTATAAGTGAGGGAGGTCTAAATTCCGCACAGGAGGCACATTTAAGAACAATATCTCGTGCCTCAGCACGCGTTAGCTGGAACTTCAACCTCAAGGTATTAGCTGGAACATGATACAGCTTATGAAATTCAACTGCATTTTCTAAGGGTGAGCTTGCCCAATATAATTCTTTGGTAGCATTATCAGCAATTGCATTTGCATAAGACATGGGTCTGGGGAGCAAGGTATGTGCCCTCATATGCTGAATAAAAAATGGATACTTCCTATTCCTGATGCATTTTTGAATACTCTTAAAGACCTCTACAACAGTGCTTCTAGGATGAATAAAATCAGTTACTTCAAGTTGTCTAACAGCTGTGACAACATAATGTGAATCTGAAATAATATTGATAGGTTCAGAAAATTTCTGTAACACCACAGCCACAATGGCGCATTCTACTAATTGTGGTGATGTATAACTAAACTTAATCTGAGTAGGGACTTTATTAACCACATAACTACCAATGCCTGTTTTTGACCCATCTGTATAAATATCTAGGGCTCCTGCAATAGGCGTACTTTTGGTCACTTTAGGAAAAATAAAGGCATTATTAAGAGTAAACTGTAACAAAGGATGTTTGGGATAATGATTATCTATATCTCCTGGAAATGAACACCTCAAAATTGCCCATGCATCTTGTGAGGCACACAACATTTGAACTTGATGCATGGTATAAGGGCATACAATCGTATCAGGGTATCGCCCAAAATGTGTTACAGTTAGTTGAAGTCCCTTCAAAGCCAACTCAGCTACGGCAGTAGGATAATATTCAAGTATTTTCCCAGGAGAATTGTGTGGATGGATCCATAACAATGGTCCCTGTTGCCAAAGCACAGCGGTAGGCTGTTGTGGGGAAGAAATAATGCATAATTGGAAAGATAATTCAGGATTAATCCTGTCTAACTGAGCCAATTGTATAACGGATTCTACTTTATCCAATATCTTTGATGCTTCAGGAGTTAACTCTCTTGATGAGGTGATATTAGGGTCCCCCTCCAATATCTTAAATAGGGGTTGAAGCTCAGTTGTAGTCAGCTTTAGATAAAGGCGAATCCAATTAATATCCCCTAACAATTTTTGAAAATCATTTAGGGTTTTCAACATATCTCTCCTAATAGTTATTTTTTGTGGTCTCACATAATTGGGAGTAATCATTGCTCCCAGGAATTTTCCTACCTCTCCCTCTTGAACCTTTTCAGGAGCTATGACTAAGCCTTTCTGTCATAAGGCAGTAATTAACATGGCAAATGCTTGTCTTAAAACCTCTCCATTGTTGGCACACAAAAGTATGTCATCCATGTAATGACAAATTCTAAGTTTTGGAAACTGTTTTCTTACTGGTTCAATGGCTGATGAAACATATATTTGGCACATAGTGGGGCTGTTCACCATGCCCTGTGGCAAGACCTTCCACTGATATCTTTGATCTGGTTCTTCATGATTAATACTGGGAAGCGTAAAGGCGAACCTGATTTTATCTTTAGGATGAAGGGGTATAGAAAAGAAACAATCTTTAATATCCACTATAATAATTTCCCAATGCCTGGGTAAGGCGGCCAACAATGGGAGTCCCTTCTGGATTGATCCCAACAACTGCATTTGATTATTAATAGCTCTAAGATCATGCAGCAGCTGCCACCTGCCTGATTTTTTCTTAATAACAAATATGGGCGTATTCCATGGGGACCGGGAAATCTCTAGATGTCCTAATTGTAATTGCTCTTGGACTAAGGATTTCGCTGCTTCTAATTTTTCAGAGGTTAACGGCCACTGAGGAACCCATACAGGTTCCTCTGACAACCAGGGTATAGGCAAGGCATCCTCAATGGCCCCTAGGAAAAATCCAGTCCTCTCTCGTCTTGTTTTTCTACAGCATTGATTGAGTTGGTTCTGCCCTGTAATGTCTTTCCCAACTTTCTTCCTGGAACACACCCCATGTTCTTAATCATATCTTGACTCTGTACAGAATAATTATTGGTTTAAGTCTAAAATCCATTTGTTTAAGAATATCTCTTCCCCATAAATTAATGGGTAGTGGTAGGACATAAGGAATCATGGTTCCTTGTCGGCCTTCAGAATCCTCCCAACACAATGTTTTCGCACTAATATCGGGGGTAGACTCATAGCCCAGACCTTGTAAGGTTCGCGAGGAACGATTAACAGGCTAAGCCTTTGGCCACCAAGTAGTGGATATAATGGTAGTATCTGCTCCTGTATCTAGAAGTCCTGTAATGGATTTGCCTTGTATTTTAAGTTCTAAGGTGGGCCCTTTATCTAGATCTAAGGAAATAAAAACATTTTGGCCTCCGGATGAACCGAATCCCTGTTCTCCTCTAACTACATTTTTGCTAGGGAATAAAGAATGGAGGCTGGGAAGAATCAAAAGTTGCACAATTCTATCACCAGGGCTTATAGAACTAATTCCCTTTGGTGAAGAGCACATGATTTTTACTTGGCCAGTAAAATCTTGATCTATAACTCCAGGGTGAACAACTAATCCTTTTAAGGTTGTTGATAATCTCCCTAACACCAGTCCTACTGTATCATTAGGCAGAGGGCCTGAAAAATCAGAGGGTATGGGCTGACACCCCATGGTGGGTGTTAATACTGCTCTGGTGGTGGCACAGAGGTCCAATCCCGCAGAGCCTGACGTGGCTCTCTTGGCTGATTCTTCTTTTATTGCAGCGAGGACTGGTTCTGTACTTCCTTTATTGCCCTATACATTTATGGGCCCTGGGGACATGGGCCCGGCTGCCCGTTTTTGGCTGAGAAGTGAATGGTCGGCCTTTGTAATCTTTGACTGATCTACACTCATTTGCCCAGTGTTTCCCTTTATTACATCTAGGGCACATCCCAGGCTGTTTAGGGCTAGCCTGGCTACTGGGGTTAGAAGCTCTGCATTGTCTCTGTATATGTCCCATCCTCCCACACTTAAAGCATTTAATATTAGAGGCCCTTTGCACTGTTAAAACAGCAGCCGCTAATCCGGCATTAGATAAGGGTCCTCCTATCTCCCTGCAAGCTTTCATCCAGGCATTCAATCCTTTTCCTTTCCAAGGTGTAATAGCATTTCTACATTCTCGAGTACATTGCTCAAAAATAAGTTGTTCTATGAGAGGCATAGCCGTCTCAGCATCTCCAAAAACTCTCCCTGCTGCTTCCATCATTCTAGCCACAAAGTCTGAAAATGGCTCATTGCCCCCTTGGATAATCTTGGTCAGATTCCCTGTAACCTGACCTTTATTAGGCAGACTTTTCCACACCTTCACAGCTGCTTTATTGATCTGCTCATATACCTCTATAGGGTAGGCGGTCTGATTAACTGTCCACTGTCCCTGTCCCGTAAGCATGTCAAAATTCCATTGTGGATGCCCCTGGACAGTATTCTGTCTTGCCTGTAAGGCACAATGTTCATGAAAAATAGACTTCCAATCCAGATACTGTCCCATGGTTAAACAGGCCTTAACTGTATTATACCAATCTTCTGGTGTCATGGCATTGGCTGTAAGCCTGTCAATTAGGGCTTGAGTAAAGGAGGCATTAACTCCATAAGTCTGTACCGACTCAGCCAAGGCCTTTAATTGCTTCAAATCCAATGGAGAGTGGTGTCTAGCCTGATTGGCATCCTCCCAGACAGGAAAGGCTACTCTTATCCTTTTAATCTCCTTGGCAGTAATAAGAGAATTTGATGATATCTTTTCTAGTTTCTCTTTTGGTCCTTTCATTTCTATCTTAGCTACCTCCTTTATCGATGGGGCAGACGGGACATACCCTGGTGCGTAAGGCGGATCCCGCCCGTATCTCTTGGACTCTTCTAGTTCCCTCTGTTCCTCCAAATTGAGAGGCTCAGGGGAACTCCCCTCCAATGAGGAAGTTGATGACGTGTCCTCCTCCTCTTCCCCCGAGGACGTCTCCTCTGAAGATGAGGAAGAGGACGAATCTATTCTCAAGTTACTAAATTCACTCAAAACAGGATATAATAATTTTGCATGTTTTTTCACTTTATTGTGAGGATCCCTTTTTGGGGTATCCTCCTTTTCTGTTTTCTGTTTATTTGGTTTCTCATTCTTAGTTTTCTTCTCTATCCTAGTTTTCTTTTCTATTTTATTAGCGCTCTCTCCCTTTTCTGCTTCTGATAGGCTATCTTGATGTTCCACCAGAACTCTCTGTCCCTCTTTCACCTTTTCTTGGCAATTAACGTCTTCTATGCAAGCTCTAACCATTTTATTTATTGGCCATGTCCCTGGTCTTAACTTCCCTTTTTCCTTTTCACTGATCAAGTCAGCTCCGAGTTTATCGCAGGAGCCTTTAAATAAGAATCTGGTAGTGACAAACCACTGAGCAACTCGGTCCACTTCCTTTAAAAAATTGATCAAAACCCTCCCCGGAATCTTCAAACCACGTTCCTGCAGCAACGCCTGCATCACTGCGAGAAGCGGCTTTATTTGCTGTTTGCCCATGCTTCCTTTATAGGAGTGGGCGAACTGGCACAGTTATCTACCTGTGACTTACAGTTCCTGTAAACACGGGGGGGGGGGGGTTAGTGCACTCTTTCCCCTCTTGATGACAATTAAGACACAAACAACAAGCAAGGACTATCACCGCCCAAACAGAAAGAGCAATGGCAAGCCAAACAAGATCCGCCATACCTTGCAGAAAAGCGTCTAGACTCTCTGCGTGCCGCCAGTTCTGAATCCTCTGCGAGCCAACAGGGTCCTTCGTGACTGGTCAAAACCCCAAGATGTTCGACTTCATCCCGGGTTTCAGTTCCACTTGTAGCGCACAGCCTCTCCGATAAGGAGAACGCCATACTCAGGATTCTTCTGACAGCATTTATTGAACAGCTCTTCAAGATGGAGAAAAGGGGAAGGACGCCGAGCTCAGAAAGCCCGCTGCTTAAATAGAGCTTTGTGAGACGTGCAGATCCCTCATTGGCTCAAATCTTTCATCCAATTGTCATACTCGGTTTTTGCGCCATGCGCAGGCGCATTCTCAAGTAAAGAGAATGCTGGTTCTTCCATGAAGAACCAGGAAGCAGAAGCCTGCGCCATCTTTTAATGGTGAATGCGGCTCCTCACAGATAGATACATAGATGATAGAAAGATAGATAGATAGATAGATAGATAGATAGATAGATAGATAGATAGATAGATAGATGATAGATAGACAGAACATACAGATGCTTGTCTTATTGAATTTCTTTGACAGATCTATAGAGATTCACAACCTAAGGTAAAGACTTAAATCATACCCAGTGTATTTTACTACCCAAGTTGTTCTTGGTAAACACTTATTTTTACAATATTTACTACAGTGTCATTTACAGTTACCTTTCACACACTTCTCTGGCTCAACAAGCTTCTCAGTTATGTTTTCTTTCTTTTAGCTACTAGCTTTTTTTTTTTTTTAATTTGGGTTCTATTTATCAATTCCAATAGTTAGATATTTTTTTTATTGTTTTTATTTTATTAATTTTTTTGAGACTGCATCTCCTTATGTAGCTCAAACAGGCCTCAAACTCCCTGTGTGTCTCAGACTGCTGCCTAAGCCACACCTCGCTCTTATGTCAGCCACATGATTGCTCAGGTTCAGGTCTGTGCCACATGCCCAACTTACTTTGCTTTTTTAATTTTCTTGAATATTTAATATTTACTTTGTGGAATTAGTTGATATAGCAGCAACTGTAACTTTAATTTTTTTAAAAAACCTTATTTTTAATGATGGTTTTTAGATGTTTTAACCACTCCCCCCACCCTCCTGTAGCCAGCCACCCAACAGAAGTGGTCAGAAAGAAAGGATAGAGGGAAAGTGGACCTGTTTAGAAAGGTTATTTAGAGCAACTCCCATTTGTGTGGTCTGGAAAGGGACCCAGAGGGACACCAGAAAAACTTCTTGGCTATGCCTCTCTCGGTGAATTGAAAATCAGGAAAGATGCAAAACCCACAGCTAGTTCTATAAGCCAAGCCAAGCCTCTGTCACTGTACATCCTGTCGTATTTATACCCTCCAAATATCAAATGTCCTCCATGGGGCTTGCCTCAGCACTCTGCCAATCAGCCTGAGTCCGCTGAAGTGGCAAGAAATTGCAACATACCACAGGAAGTTTTTGATGCATTTCTCTCTATGGAGTCCAGACAAATGGAGCCCAACTATGCAATGTAAGGTCGAATAATTCATGCATGTCATGACATGTCCTTTCATGTGCTTGCTTTAGCAGAACATCCACTCTCCTATGTCTGCTTCAGTGAAACGTTCCTTCATGAGTCTGCCTTTGTCTTTCACCTGTGTCCACCTCAGGAAAACACTCCCTCACATGTTTGCCCCAACAAAACACCATCCGCACAACTGACTTTCTACAGAACCCCTAAGTTTCCACTTCAAACAACTGAAAGATGTCATCAGGGAAAAGAAGACAGTTTTATATTCTATATGCTAAAAGTAAGCTTTATTTCACAACACAGACAGTGCTTGTTAGTCCTGGGTACTTCTTGCCTGGTCCATATTCCCAAGAGCAGCATAGAGAGCCTGTTTGACAATATTTTTCCTTGATTGTAAGACACCTTCAGAATGGCTCATACCATATTTCAAAGCAAACACAGTCTTCCCTTAATCAATTCTATTTCCCCATCACATTGCATTTGCCTCAAGGCCACAGATGTTGGTCCCTAGATGTTCAGTCTTCAGCTTCAAAAAGACTCTGTTCCTGTCTTTGTAAAGGAACACGTGTGGCACTATAGACACTGCCATGTTGGTGTTGTGAGCATCGTTTATTGTTACTTCTTTTGTGTATAAATGTTTTCATGCAACACACTTCTTAGAAGTGCCTACAATGTTCCAGGCTTGTATCCAAGTTTGGAGAACAGTCATCGCATCTCAGATCTCTCCCAGAAGCTCCCCCTAACTATGTGCTTTAGAGTGAGTTAGACATGTAAGTGGGCTTAGCATTTCTCTTTTGTGGTCTGACCTCACTGTGGACTTCCATATAGTTAGAACCATCTATAACCTCATGTGTTTCCACCGGCCCATTTTGTTCCCTCAAATAACAACTCTGAGATTTCTTATGAATAAATGCTTAGAGCAATAGCTTTGGCATTGTTCACCAACAAGCTCATATCTTAGTTACCCATTTATTCTAAGTCATGCCATGTGGCTGGCTAGCTGGTTCTCAGTTACATGCACCTTTCTCCTCCTCCTCCTCCTCCTCCCCTCCTCTTCCTTCCCTCCTCCTCCTCCTCCTTCCCTCTTCCTCCTCCTCCTCTTCTTCTTCAGTGAATCTGTTGGGCCTGACTATTTTCCCAGAATTCCTCTCTCTCTCTTCTGGATGTCCTACCTTGTAATCTTTCCACAGCTCACTGGCCAATCAGCCTTTTATTGACAGGTGATGCTTCCATTCAGTACAAGAGATTATCTCTACACTTGAACATTATGGTAAAGTGTTGGAATACAAAAGGCACTTCAGACCTCTGCACCTACCCTGAATGCCCAGATCTGCACAGATCTCACATGCCAGAGCCTTAAGCTTACATTAGCTCACCCTCACAGAGTCTATCTGAGATATCTGGGGGGTTGTTTGTTTGTTTGTTTGTTCTGTTTGACCCTGGGTTTTTCAGATCCAGTTGGTCGATCAGGTTGGTATTGATTTCTATAGACATTTTTGTCTTGTGGCTGCAAGAATGGGAATGTGGACCAGTCTGGATTCAGTACATTATTAGTTCATCTTTCCTCTTATAGTGATCTTTCCACCAGTACTTACAGCCATTGTTATGTTTTCCATAATTAGTCCCCTAAAGGTTTTTTTAATTTCTATTCTCTCCTTCACATTATTGATTTCCTTGGCTCATTACTGAACAGCATTGTTGCCCAAGTGGTCAGAGAAAAACTTTAATCAGCATCCTGCACGAGGTCTGAAGGATAGAGTGTGGTGCTGAATGGAGGGGTAGCAAGATGGGTCAGCATCAGATTGAACATGTCATGTGTGTCTAAGGAATTATCATTAGGAAGTTGTATGCCCAAATAATCTCTAGCTTCAAATTTAAAAAAAAAAAACCAAACAGACTTATTCTAAAAAGAAATTATGAACAGATAGGGAAAAATTATCATGAAAACATGTATCAAATAACAGACATTTTCAGTTAAAATTAGAGGCAGCTTTTCTTGCGATCACTCATTCACTATAATAAATACCTATAGCCAACATAGGAAGGAAAACTGTGGTTGGAATGGAAAAACGTTAATACACTTTAATTAATTAAAGAAAAACTGCCTACAAAATGTGGTTCCTGTATATAGACATGACGCTTTATATTTATTTATCAACATATTTTTTAGAAATTTCATTCACTTTCTTTCTAGTTTTTCTTTTCTTTTAAAAGATATGGCCTTTAAACTATATTAGGCAAGTTTGTTGTCCACAAACGTTTTCTGATTATCTTGAATGTATGTTTTCTTCACTATTGTCTAGCCAGTGTCTCTGCGCAGACAGCTCTAGGACATGTTTTTTCCCTGGATTCTTTGATCATGTCATTCCTTGTGCTTTGGCTTCAACTTTTGAACCCAGGGAACTTTTTTGTTCCTATTAGATGATTTTTATTAACTAGGGTTTCACTACATTGCCAATATCAATTTCAACCTCTTAGCTGATGCTTGGCTCATGTCTGTCAAGTATCCGTGTCTACACAGTACACCCTTATGCCATTGGCTTTCCCTCTAATCTTTTCCTATGCATTTCCTGTTGGTTCTTTGATTATTGGCCTGCTCTCTTGCAACATGCAAGAAACATTACTTCTTTTTCACTTTTTTGACTTTTGTCTTTCTGTTTGAGCCTTCATCATTACAAAATGTGATTCTCATCTATTTTACTTTTGAAATTGCCATTTATACTTCTGGGATTCTGTTCATATGTCATTTTTCCCCTGTTCCCTCCACTGGTCTTAACCTCATGTGTGTAGGTATAGTTCCTAAAATAAAGCAATGTGGTTTTCTCACAATGAAATCTTGATAATTGTCCCCTAAATAATGGTATGCACTTATGTACCTAGGAGCTCTGTCTTTCTTTTTCCCCCAGAGGACATCTGAGATCAGTGGACCATGCTGCTCTCTGACAGAGATGCTTCAGTATCCTGGAAGCTCAAAAGGAAGCTTTGGAATATTGAGGTTAAAAGGAAGAGTTACTGCATACAGCTAAAGAAAGAAGTGAGGTTAATACAAGAAACCCCAAGCAAGTTCTCCAATGCAGTGTATAGGTGAAACCTCATGTTCAGAGGCCACGTGTAGCTGTCCTGATCCACACCCCAGTGCAGATACCACTGAGAATTAGCATCAGCCTAGGATCATTTCAGGTCCCTCTAGATTCCAGATCCTTAGTTAGCATTGATCACAGACAAAACAGCCTTACTTGTAGCTGTACCCTGAATTATTGACCTTAACCCCATGATCATAACAAAATGATTGTTTTAAGGTTGGTACCTTTGGGGATGGGTGAATAACATTGAAGTAGACTCTGGGTTGTGCATATTATATCTGTTATCTACATTCTACAGAATTTCTTCACTTTTATCTCTAAAGACCCTATTGACTTCAACCTATGCATCACTGACATTAACAATACAAATTAAGCTTTATTACCGGGGCTGCATTTCTCATCTCTATGTGCTTACTTAGCTGTTTTTCAGCTTTGCCTGAGTCCTTCTTCCTGCCTGCATCCCTCTCGGGGGCAGTGGGTGAGAAGGTGAGGAATCAACGCTCAGACTCCAGGAGCAGGTAAGAATATGACTGGCAAGCTCCTTTGTTAATTCTCAGGGAGGGCCCTTTATACCCTCCACCCACTCACGATGTCCTTTTGGTTCCAAGCAAGCATGTCCACCAAGTGGCAGTTTCTGATTGGCTCTCATTGTCTGTGGCTCTCAGGCAGGCTTCAGTTTGTCCCTCATGAGGAAGTTGCCTCTGTGGCTGTGTGGCCCCACTTGCTATTTACTGATATTTATGTAGAAGCAGCCATTGGCCAGACAGCGGGGCCTCTCTGTTCCTCCTTCTATTGACTTCAGTCTATGCATCACTGACATTACCAACACAAATTAAGCTTTATTACCAGGGGCTGCATTTTTCATCTCTATGTGCTTGCTTAGCTGTTTTTCAGTTCTTGCTCATCCTGCAAATATATATGTCTTAGCTTTACAGAACTTGCATGCTTTATAAACAGTCCCTTTTGTAACATTTACAATCTTAACACCTAGAGCTGTTGAGGTTTTGCTTATTTTACAATGATACTACTGGAATTCACTCGCTGAAAGGCTCCTTTCCTTTTATGCCTGGTGCTATCAAAGTTTTCTCTCATTGATTGCAATGACCAACACACAGAAATGCAGCTGGCTGTCAATAGGTCCAGGCTCTAAACAAATACCAGCTAAACAATGAAGATTCACATCATAGGTAGATTTCCAATTTACCTATGTTCTAAGTTTTGTTTCCTCATTCCAATCTTTTGGCAGTTATTTTTTTAGAGTAATTGTTTCTCTGCAATATTTAAGTTATTTCCTTACCTTGCATCATATTATTGGTCAAGTCTGTGTGCCCTCACAATTTTCTCTCTCACTCTTTTGCTTTTCCCATCCCCCAATGCCTCCATTTTGCACAGACATATTGCTTCTGCATTGGTGTCATACACACACACACATAGTTTTACATATCGAAGTGAACACTAGGATATCCCATGCAAGCAAGAGCACAAGATATTTGTCTTTCTGTGTTTGGTGTAGTGAGTTTGATATTACTGTCTCCCGTTCTACCCATTTCCCTACAAGCGTCATCACATACTTCATACTTTGCTATGGCTGGAAAGAATTCCATGGTATATTTATATCTCAAGATCTTTTATTTTTCTGTTGTCTGTTAACAAGTCTGTGTTTGCTCGTTAAATGTTTACTTCGTATAAAGATGCTTCACAAAATCTAAATTGTAATTGTTTCAATTCTTTCAAGATCACTTTGTGCTATAGATAATCTGGCAGATGAGGAGAAACCCAATAAATTAATATATATGCATAAAGAGATAAATAAAAAGTAGACAGTAGATCATATATTAGTATTTGTGTATACATATTCAATTTATACCCTAAATGTATTCTTTTGATTAAATTATATCTTTACATCAATAAGCAACATGTAAAAGAATTTTGAATGCAGTTTGGAATAAAAATTTATAGCTCATTCAAGTGCTTATTATCATAGATTAGTAAAGAGTGTGAGCTTTAATCAATATAAAGGACCGAAGGCTGCAGGTGTGAATGCCCATAAATTAGGTATTTGATGTGCTTTACCCTTTAATGGTTTCTTATTCCTTCCTCATAAACATCTAATTGTACTTTTAGAAGAAGTTAAATTGGGCATTAAAAAATGAATTACAAACTGCAATTCAAATGTTCCCCCAGTTCATGGTTTAAATATGAATACCTTGGAACTGGGGTATTACCAATTATGATCTTCCTCAAGAAGACATTTTAAATAAATCCCTCTTAATTTCATTAGTATATTTTATGGGTTATCTGTCAACTCTGCATCTTCAAAAGTGTGACATTATGTGCTTCTTAAACATTTCAGCACATGAAAAAGTAAATGCATTAACATTGGTGTGCTGGGATTTATATGTAGTTAATAATTAAACAAAATGACATTCTACCCTAGCATGTTGTTGTAAAGAAGTCAGGTTTTTTTTTATATTCCTCAAAATAATAATAAAAACATGCTTTGTAATCAAGAGCTAGATTGTGTTTGGTCATCTGAGCCTTCCGGCATCACTTTCAAAGGGATTATTTGGCATTCACATTAAAGAAAATGCAGGCTTTTAGGGAAACTCAGCTAGTAGGATTCAGACAGTGAGTGCTAAGAACATTCCCCCCCATAAGCATAACATTTGAGAACAAGGGAGTTTGGGATACTCAAACAGATGTTGATAACTGAGCAGGAAACCCTTTTGATAAGTAGGGTACATATATGTCCTGAGATGAAAGTGAAGGAGACTGGGAATCCACCCATTTTATAGGGCAGGTTCCCCAACTATCTGGAAATTTGCACCAACAGGAATTTGGGATCACAGGACTTATGTGGGATAAAATAAGAAATAGCAAAGTAAGGTATTAATAAATAGTATCCTGGATAAACAATACTTGCATAATAAAATGATACTATAGAAGTAGATAAAAAATGCGTACATAATAAAATGATCTATAGAAGTCACAGGGCCGGAAGTATAAGAAGTATACAGAAAGAGACAGGCACAAAGGACAGGGAGGAGAGATGAGAGAGACAGGAGGGATTTAATATAAAAATATCAGAACGCATGTGTCATAGTGATTTATTGCCCCATTTTTGGAAGTGCTAAAAGTGAATTTGCATACAGAGCTGTGCTGTGCTCACATTCCATGTAACACGGTTAGCTCTGTGGTCCCCTGAGGCTGATCCCCACGAGGGGCCACGAAGACACAGAGATGATTTACGTACTGTTCCTCTTTGCCTCAACTGGCCTTGAATGTGGATAGGAAAAAAAAAAAAAACCAACCTTTTTTTTCCTTTTGCTTTTTAATTCAGAGTGCAACTTGCAGGCAATTTAACAGAAATATTTCCAGGTTATTCTTAAACACAGTGTCTGACTCCACATTTTTTTCTCAGTCAATTAAGAGGCAAAATGACTTACATATTAATTACTGAAATTCTGAAATTCTGATCATTTACTTTCTAAGTAAAATTTAGGTTAATTTTTTTTTATTCTTTGAGAGTTGCATACATGAATACAATTGATCATATACATTTCCCATCTCTTCCTCCAGCTCCTCCCACACATACTCTATCACAGCCTTGTTTTCTGTTTTTGTTTGCTCATTTGTTCATTTTTTTAAACGTCATTGAATCCAAAATTAGTGGTACTCTAATGCTCATGGATGTGAAGCCATTCACTGGACCATGGGTGAGCTACCAGGCACCAAACCTTCTAACTAACCTGACTCTCCCTTCCTCAGCATCAGATGCCATACTTCCTCACCCCAGAGAATGTGGCTCCATGAACACCTCTTGAATTTCTGCTGGAGTGATGACTGGCTTGACCTTGGGCAGGAGAATACGGTCTACTGTGAGTTCATGTGTAGAACAGCATGGTGGTGTCAAGACACTGTTTGTATAGTTCTATCTGACTTCTAGCTCTTAAAAATCTTTCTGCGTGTTATTCGACAATGTCCCTCAAGCCTTGAAGTCAGGAGTATGGTATGGATGTCTCAGTTAGGACTGAGCACTCCATAGACACTTCCCTGTAGTTTGCCAGTTGTGAATCTCTATATTACCCACAGTTTGCTGCAAAAAAGAAGCTTCTCTGATGAGGAGAAGGCACTTAGAGACTATGTCAGTTTAGCAAACTAATAGTTAATAGGTTTCCCCTTAGGACCTATGAACTGTCCAGCCATAAATTCTTGGCCAGATTGAGTTTTCATCTGTGGAGCAAGCCTTAAATCCAATTCGAAAGTAGGTGGTTACTCCTATATCATCCATAGCACTGTTGCACACATCTTGTGAGCCCAGTCAGTATTGCAGCTCATAGCATTCACAGCCTCATCAGGCTGCTGATGGCTTTCTTCTCCAGTTTCCTTAATGGTACCTCTAAGCACTACGAAAGCTAGTCAGCAGGGTAGAAGCTTTGAGGCTAGTTAGTACCTGTCTGTTTTCTCCCTGTGCTGTGATCCTTTTGTGGTGGGCACAAGAGCAACAGCAATGGCCTGAATTGTTTTGGTTTTGTGGACATTACCCTACGTTTGGTTGAAGAGAGCAAGAGAAACTCAGGCTACTTATTATTTACAAGAAACACATACATGAGTAAGAACAAGACTATCATGTCTGGAACTCCTCATACATAGCTGACTGTAGTGTGAAAAGTCTTTCTTGCAGTTCATCATCAAAAGTTATTTGAAAATAACTAAATTAGAAAACATCTGAAGACTAAAAAGCAGTGCTAGTTGTTGTTAAACAGAAAAAAATCTAACGTTCTGGTGATTGTAGGTGCACTAACTTCCACATGAGAACAATTGCCACTTTGTCTTGACTCAAGCCAGCCAATGTGCAAATTGGATTTGAAACCCTGATGCAATGTTTCTTACCTCAAAACAGAATAAAAGCATTAGACAGAACACAATCTAGCAGACAGGAGTCACGGTAGTGTTAGGTTTAGAAATTAGGAAAGTGGCTTAGTAGTATCTATTCAAATGATAGGAATGAGGTACTTGGGTAGTCTTTGAGAGTCACTCTAGCTCTTTCTTGCAGTATTCATTTTCAAAGACAAAGAAGGCTTCATAGTGACCTGAGCACCGGCTCTAGGCAGGACACACTGTGAGGTATTAGAAAAAAATCAGTTATTCAGATGAGTCTTGTGCCCCACCCTATATCTTATATGATCCAGTTTGAACAAAGAGAACATCACAGTGTAGGTCATGTGGAAGATAGTAAAAATGTCCCTTGATGAGTGGCATTAAAATTGAGATTTGAGCAGAAGGAAGGGTCACTTCTATGTTAGAAACCTAGGAAAACAGTTTTCCCCAGGATGCTAAGGCTGTGCTCAAGGTTAGGACATAAAAGAAGGGACTCACATGGAGTCTTACAGGTGGGCAGTGAGACAGATGTGTCAGAGGATGGGAACACCAGGCCAAGATCCTTGTAAAGCCAATGTTTATCGTTTATTCTAATCTGGTGAACACCCATTGGAGGATTTTAAATGATGACATGCTAGAACCAGGTTCAGACATTTAAAAGGTCTGAAATTCTTCAAGAAAACATGGAGTGTAAAATTCACAGGAGATAATGAACACTTAGATGGAAATGGAGAAGGTAGGGGCTATAGAGGAATCTGTATTATGATGGAAGAAGCACCAACTAGACTCATTATGGGTGAACTAAGCAGGCAAGGGGTGTGCTGAAATAAAACCAAAGACAGCCCTATCTTGTTTTAACACAAGTATAGACTGTACAGATGGTAAACTGCCTCACATCCAAAGTGACCCAGGCAATTTTGTTTCTATCTTCCTTCTGGGAATCTGATTTCACTTTTCTACTTATCACCTTCTGGATGAATTGGTTGCCTTCTTGTCTTAAATCACACCAAACTCCACCCCATCTTAGAGACTCTTGCATGGTGCATTTCTTCCAACAAAACGTCCCAAAATATGCACAGTATTGTTTCTCTCTAAAGTCACCTAATAATTCAAATGCCACACTCTACATAGGTCTTCTTTAGGAACGCTGCTGGAGCCTTTCCTTGTGATATTACATTCACAATAAACAGAGAGAGTAACTTTTGGCCCCTTTTGGTCCCAGAGCAGATGGTCTCAAGTGCTTTCTTCAATTTTGCTTGCCATGTGTAATCATCTAATGTACTGCTTGAACAAAGCAAGCTAACAGATTAACAGAAAATCCATGGTCACAATTATAACAAGAATTACAGTGGTTGTGTGATGGTGACAGGATGGAAAAACACCGGGAAAGTATAGGGAGGACAGAGAAGACTTTCTTTGCTCAAACTGGAATTTCAGCAATCGGAGGGGATATTAGGTCTTAGCCGATTGTAAGAGATTTAGTTCCAACTCTCTGGTTCCTCTAAGATACAATGAAGTACTTTGTTCTTCCTCTGTAACAGCCCAGCGCAGAGTACCAGTTGCTAGTGGGCATCAAATTAAATATCTAGCTGACTAATTTGCAAAATATGGCTCTGACCTTGGTTGATTATCCAAGAACTTTATAAATGTAGCTACCTATGTCCTTCCATAGACATTGGTTTATTTCCTTAGTAAAGTGACTATCACATGTGTTGAATGTCAACTAAAAGGCAGATGTTCTACAGGTGGAGATAGTCTACTCTGATTGTCAGGATGAGAGTGTGGCCTTGGGCAAAGTTTGCCAGAGGAAAATCACAGCATTAGTAGTAGTTAGCTAACCTTCGGGGACAGGAGTGTCTGGGTCCTGCCCTTGTCTATTGTGTGGTTTTAGCTCAGTGATATAGAACAAGACTCTAGTCTCAAAAAATTTCCTTTTTCTCTGCATGGTTAAGAGAAGATATTGAAACCTACTCATGGAGACTGGTATGAACATTAAATGCTGAACCATGCTGAGAGTTTCTTAATGTCTGAAATGTGGTGGGAATGAATTATTGCTAGGTTTATCTCTCTTCATGAAGCAAAATTCTCCTTTCGTATTGTAGTTCCTGAATGGCTCAGCTTGCTGATAGCTCGTATCCAAAAAGATCCTGAGATGCTGGCTTTCCTTATTCATGTGAGCCCACAGTCCTGCTTCGGAATGAGTAACAGCCTTGTTGGTAATCATCACACAGCTTCCACTAATAAAAGTGTGTTACTCCTTCTGTGAGCCTGTATGAGCCCCTCCATGGCACTATTAGTCAGTTCTATACAGTCTCCGTGAACCTCAGTTGGAGGTGAGTTTCCTGCACTTTTAAAAACAAGCACAGACCTGACCCAGTGCTTTGGGAAAACTTCCAATCTCAGAAGAGGTATGTGAGTCCTTACTCTCTTAAGGAGCAAAATGGCCCCATTGTAGGCCATTTTCTGATATAGGCTAGGCAGTTTGTTCTTTGCAACATTTGCACATAGGTTTAGATTCTAAGAACAGTTTACCAATCAAGATGTCAACTTACCCCCATGATTTCAGTTCTATTCAGTGGAGTTTTACTGCAGCTCCCAAGGGAGTGTTCTCTCCTTTCTTCTTGTTCCTTGTTATCTTTTGACAGTTTCCAGGGAGGAGAAGTTGCAGTTTCCAGACTCAAACAGATTTTCAGATTTTCTCCCAAGCTTAGTAGACTCGTCTGGTTATTAAACTTTGGTGAATAAGCACAAGCATCCCATAAATCCCATTATAATGAAAACTCCTGGACTTGAATATCCATCATAACAAACAACTAACCAGCATGATAATGCACTGCTCTGTGGTGGCAAATGCAAGTTGCAATAGTGTCAGCAAGCAGACATAGCACAAGGCATTTCTGCCTTTTTTCCATGTGTGGGGGGAGGGAGGATTCCTACATAAGTACTGTATTTACGGCATCTGCTCTCACCCCTTTTATGTTCTCTCCAAATCCCTCTCAAATTCAGTCTTTTAACCTTTAACTATTACTTTTATATATAAATAAATTCAACCTGCTGAGCCCCTTTAAGGCTGCTCATATGTGTATGCTTTCAGGACTGACCATTTTGTATCATTAACCAGTTAGGGGGGTTCGTCAACTAGGGAGCAGCCATTAATTGCTTGTAGTTCTTCGACTAGGACTTGGGTCTCATGAAATTTCTCTCATCTGTCTTGGCATGTCAACTGATATGGTCATTTTGCAGATCTTGTTTGAATAGTCATATTTTGGAGTTATCATGGGTATAACTTTCCCTGACATATATAGAAGACACAATCACACAGTAGAAATCCTGTTTTTCTGACTCTTATATTTTCATTCCCAATTCCATAAAGCTCCCCAAGTCTGAAGTGTAGGGGATGCATTGTAGATGTATCAGTTGGGGCTGGGCACATGGTAGGTTGTTCTCTGCATTTTGACAGTTATGGTTTTCTATAATGGTCTCTGCTGCAAAAACAATGGTTTACATGGTGATCACTTACCTGTGGACATAAGGATACATATTTAGAATGCAGCTAGGGATTACATTGCTTTGGTTCCTCTAGGTTCCTTGGCCTCAACAGCCACAGCTAGTTGGCTAGGTTTACAATACAAGGCATAAATTTCATAGACATGAGTCCAATTAGACAGTTTAAGGTTACTGCCAAGATACAAATTCCACTGCTGTATATTTAGAGATATCTTGCCATGTTGGTCGTTACAATGGTTTGTCACTGTAATAGCCTGTAGGACTATTTATTGCTTTCCTTTTTCCCTTGATGGTTGGTATAGCACCTTCTGGTGCTATGACAGATAATCCTAAAGGAGGAGGCTTCCATCACTGTCTGCACAATTCCTCCAAGTGTCTCTCATGATGTCTTCAACAATAGGAACTTACCTCCAAATTCTGGTGGCAACTGAGGGCTGCAGCTAAAGCCTACATTGTTTGAGGGTTTTGCTTGGATGTTTCTGACCAACATCTCAAAAGTACCAACATGCTTGGTACTGGAATTCTTTTAAATAGTCTATAGAATACACACACACGCACTCACAGAGCGCACACACACACAAACATCCATACACAACATACATACACAGACATAGAAACATACTCATAATACATACACCCGCACATATACACATCTACACACATACACATACAAACACACACAAACACATACATATACACATATACACAGAGACAGCACTCATATACACATACACTTGCACATTCACACCCAACCCATATAATTTATACGTAATTTTTAGATAAACATAAAACAATGACTACCAGTGGCATTTTCAAGCATCATTAGTGTTATTTAACCCTCTTCCCACCCTTTTCTTCTTCCCTCCCTCTTCCCCCCCCATCAGTTAGTTTCCTACTTCCCCCTCCATAGTACCTGCCACGGTCCTTTTATTTCCATTTCTAAATTTCCAGACGGATGGGAACTCAGGCGGAAGCTGCTGAGGAAGCGTCTCTCTGGCTTCATTTGGTGTCTAGAGAGTCTTGCTTTCCTACCAAGAGGCTCTGGGGGAGGTGGGGACCTGGGGCTCTGAAACAGATGCTCCCTGTCAGAGAGTGATGGAAGTGAAAGGCGGTGATGAATTAGGGAGAGGGACTCATGCTTCACAACACTCTGATTTTAATGATCTGTACAGAACCACTGCAGCGTGCAGTGTTTCCAAATTAAACAAAGGAAACTTCCCCTCACACACAGAAGCAACTCTCTCTCCAGATTGTCTGAGTAATGTCGAGGAAGCATGAGTGCATCGCTGTGTGGGGGAGGGGTTGTGGCTGTGTGAGTTCCTCTCCTGCCTGAATCAGGACCCTAGACAACTGAGGAAGTTGTGGCAGCTTCAGTGAACATATTTCATTTCTATTGCTTCACAAACTAGATTGTTATAACAGAAAAGAGCAGTGGTGATGGGTAATGGAAAAGTTTAATTGTATTTCTTTCAAAAGTTCTAGCTGCAAAGATAATCCGTTTTATGGGAAAATAGAAGATAATTTTGAGGAAAGAATCTGTAGAAATGGTGAAAAGGGATTTTGGAACTTCTCCAAACAACACTGTGAAGGAGACTTCAGAGCCACATAGATCAATATTTTAGGTCAGTAATTTTCTTTGCAACCATGGTCAGTACTTGATTGTCACCCAGAATTACTCACAGATGAGTAAAGAGGCCCACACTGAGCCACACTGAATGTTGTGAAGACATCTCCTTATAGATGAGACAGGATGTAAGATTTACAACCAACACACACCACCCTGTCCTAGCGACACTTTCTTTACTCATGTCCATCTAAGGAACTCAGTATGACACAAAAAGGAGAAAGAGAAAGTTCTAATCCAGTTTACTCTGTAAATGTAAACTCCAGCTAACCCAATGCTGTCCCAGTTGTCCACCCCTTGCTGCCTCACCCCAGTGTCACAACTCCAGGGAAACAAGTAGAAGAGACAGAGAGTTGAATGGTCCATTGATTCTTCCTTCATAAGCCTATACTGGTCACAGACTTAGCATCTACCAGGGTCCTCATTGTACAAAAAAAAAGAATCCCAGAGATATGAATCCTCAGTACTTGCATTGGGTAGGAACCTTCACAGAATTAAAGATTGTGATCATTTCTTTCCTTCAAATAAGGCAGCTACAGTGGTGTATTTAAATTTTAATTATGTAATAGAACTAAAGATGTAAGCTTATATTGCATCTTAATGAGAGTACCAGAATGGGCATCACATTGGTTTAAACAGAGCTCACAAAAGCCAAGACTTGAGTGGCAAGTTGTTATCATTGAAAAGATGAGCTCTGAAGACACCCAGACCTGAGCTCAAATGTCAGCTGAGGAGCTAAGGATCATGCACAGAATGGATTTGTTTAATTTTCATTAAAAACAAGATAAGAATAATGTGCCAATATACATGTTGCATTTTGATAATAGTGTTAAGTGCCAAGATGAATTCATGGCAATATCTTTGTTAATACGTTAATACATTTTGGAAATTAAGGTAAATACCACGTGTTAGTCCAGGACCAAATAAATGACATGTAGGTCCACAAATACCTGTAAGTGGTTATTTCTCACAAATAAATGGCTCCACCCTTTGAGACACCAGTGTCATAACTACTTGGAAGCTAGAATTCTTTCATTCTGTCGTGACCAAGGAATAGACATGTCAGTGTGAGTAAATTCTGATGCAACATCTGTCTACTCCTAAACAAACTTCTGGAGACTCTTTGTAAACACACTGGTAAGAGTTTGTGAGTTTTTCTTTAAAGTCCTCCAGGTTCCTGAATCCTATATGAACCCTGATCTTGAGGACCAAGTCTGCTCTCCTAGAGCACCATGGTTGCAGTGGATGGGCTGACTTGCTTTTTTTTTTTTTTTTTTTTTTTTTCTGCTCTTTAAAGACCTTAAAGAAGGTCTTCAAAACTTCTGGTAAAGTCCTTTTGCACCTCTGGCCCCTGTGTGGTGTCCCTAGGACTTCTAATCTGAGTAGAGGACCTATCAGTGACAATATGAATAGCGGTTTGTCTGTGCAGGGCACTTATTGGGGGCATACATATGATAAGATTGGCAGGAAGTCCCGGAAATGGAAGACATATTATATATAATTAAGCTTCATTATTTTTGTTTCAGTCAATATGAAGGTTGATCTACCTTTCTGGGCATATCTGAATTCCAATAATTGTGTAGAGTTGTAAAAACCACCACCAAAATTTGTACTGGTGTCTTCCCTCAAAACAAATTCAAAATATACTATACTGTAAGGGTTTGAAAATCACTGAAGGATTCAAATAGTTTGCAAAGACATCCAGTGTTTATTCTGCAGAAACAACCAGCATGTGGAGATCAACTAGTCTCCAAAATGGTGACCCCAGACAAAAGCATGCAGGCCTTCTTATAGAGAACTGGGGAAACCCTTTAGAAGGATTAGGTACTCTTAAATTTCATTGGTGGTGCTAGGGGGTCATGGGTGGTCAGTGGTCTGCATTCTTATGTCATGAACATTTAACCACAGGTTGAGAAAGGGCTGCCCAGCACAGATGGCCCAGCCTGAGATAAGATATTTCTCCATTTTGTGATTATCCCTAGGCTGTTCTTTGGGAGGGGGGTTTATGACCTCGTTTCTGGATTTTATGGTCTGTTTCTGGAGCTGGTGCCTGTGGCCTTCTTTGTAAAATCAGGCCTGGTCCTCAATGGAGATGAATGGAGTCTATGTTGTCTTTTCAGTATATGTCTTCCTTTCTCAACATGAATATTTTATATTTTTTTTTTAGTTTAGTTTTGTTTTGTTTTAAGGGAAACAAATTTGTTGTGATGGTTTTAGGAAAGGTGATGTGGGAGGAAGATGGGTGTGTGCCTGAGATTTGGAGAGACACCATGATGGTTCCTGTGAGTGCTGCATTTTCACGTGAGATGAGCCTCAGATTCACAACTGGACCCCATCTGTCAGCAGAGCAAGGGAAACACCGCTTCACAGAGTAGGAGGAAGGTGGTATGAGTTATACTTCAGACAGGGGACTAATATCCAATTTACAAAGAACTGCAAACAGAAAACACTAAGCAAACAAACGTATAAGCAACAGTGAACAAATGAAACAAACACAGACCACTGAATGAATGCATTTGCTACATTAATCCATTTAGAAAAAAAATAATTACATGTAAATACACTTTGAAGAATGTAGTTTTACAACCCAACCCACACTTCCCTTTGTTCTGTTTAAAACTATAACCATTCACTCCACTTTGGTATTTAATATGTAAACTGCACTGCTATATATAAAATATAGATTTTAAAACTTTATCTTCAGAATAAGGCACAATAAGGAAGCCCTTTACAGATCATTTGCCCAATGCCAACTACACGGAGTTCCTGCACGAAGATTCATTTTAATTCGGAATGAGCCAATGCATTGGCAATGAAAAGGTTCCAGCACCAGGAAGTTTGTCTCCCTGCAGACCTGTGGAACTACTACAGGCCTGCCTTAGAAACAAGAATCTGTTCAAATAGATATTCTCTTATTTGTTATCTAGCAGCTTAAAAAGAAATTCAGTTGTCTGTTTCCAGTTTACTTAACTGTTTCATATTAAACATTCCAAGTATATGTTGGTCACTTGCCATTAGGAGACTCACAGAAGGCCAGGTGGTATAGAACTGTCAAAGAGAAATCTGAGCGGGTCTTTTGTAATTGTCAGTAAGCATGCTTGGAGGGAAACGGTTCCTGTTTCATTTGCATGCAGAGACAAGGTCTAGCAACGTCTTTCAAATGCAAACATTTCTAAGTACATTGTGAAGAAAAACCTCAGTAGTTCGCTCTGTCCCCAAGACTTGCAGAAAACTCAGGAGGGATTGTCACCCGTGTGGTTTAATTATAACACTGAGGTGGCTTTCCACTACCCATCTTATCACTTATGCTAACAGCCTCCTAGTGACTTTCTTCTAAGGTACCTTCTCTCTGCCTTCCGTTCCCATTGAGAAATTCTGAGAGTAAAAAACGTGAAATACTTTTCTGTGCATCAAAATTATAAAGATTGATGTTTTCTCATGCCTAGCCAAGTTTTATTCTTAAATTTTAGTATTAACCTGAGAAACTAAGGTGAATAGACAAGCACAAACCCATAATGAGACCCTCCCCAGAGTAACCAAACAGATTAGTTTTTACTGAGTTATATATATCACCAGATTTGGGAAACAAAGTGTATCACAGATATGGATGGCACAAAATTTCCCAAAATTGAGCAATAGGGTTTTTTGTTTTTGTTTTTGTTTTTTTTTTTTAGTTTTAAAAGTTTTACAACAGTAGTTTTAAAAGGTAAAGAAGCAAGGGAAGGAGATCCCAGTTTTTAAGTCTAAAATATAAATCTGAAGCCTTATTCTATGAAACTATTTTGTTAAACAGGATGCATTTAAAGGGGACGATTTCTCTTCATATACAAAATGAATTAGCAACCTCAGTGAGAACAAAACCCATCATAAGTGTTTGACGGAACTCGCGCCCCTGAGATGGTGCCTTGATCCACAGAAACATAAGCTTCAGAAGGTCTAGAAAAAAAAAAAAAAAATCATGAGGTTTTTAAGAGGTAATCTGCCCATGTTTGAACTAGTTTCTGAAAACTTTAGTAAACTTTGGCAGTTCCATGTTAAGTGTGATCAAAGCAAGTGGGCAAATCCCATCCCTGGGTCTGGGGGCTGCATCATGTGGTGCTCCTACAGAGTAGCACTCTCATGTGTCCGAGTATGATTAGGCTTTTTAAATGAAACTCCATTTAGAAAAAAAAAAAGGAAGAAAGGAAGGGAAGGAGGGAGAAAGGAAGGGAGGGAGGGAGAAGGGGAGGGAGGGAGGGAGGGAGGGAGAAGGGAAGGGAGGGAGGGAGGGAGGGAGGGAGGAAGGGAGGGAGGGAGGGAGGGAGGAAGGGAGGGAGGGAGGGAGGGAGGGAGGAAGGAAGAGAAAGGAGGCAGGCAGGGAGGGAGGGACCAAAGTACTAACTGCAGGGCGACCTCCACCTTTTCTCCTCCCAGATCCTCTCATTGGTGGAGGATTAAAATCTTTAGAATTTCCAAGTTGTCATGCTGCTGTAGCAGATAGCTCAACCATATGCAAATCATGTGTTCCCAGTTTTGTTTTCAGACGTCTTCACTTCATTTCCTTTATTTTTGTTCCACAGCATCATTTGGCAGAGACTATCGATGCTGTTTTTCACAGATTGTAAATGAGAAGTTGCCAAATCCCACACAGCAAGACCAGACTTCGCTGTGAACTAGAGCAGAGCCTCTCTGAGGGTCCCTGGGCCATGAGCTTCCATCAGGGGGCGCTAGCATGCAGGCACGAAGGATGTGAATTGCGTTATTTATCCCCCCTTAGTCTCTGTTTGCTGAACTCACAGGTGCCAAGCCCATTGCTCAGGGAAATGATTGGTTAATTCCAGACTTGGACTGGTTGTCATGGTGCTTGGAGTCACGCGATATTTGGCTGTCTTTGTCCAACTTCTTCACTTTGGGCAAAGTGAGAGCTGATTATCTGGTGATTCAGTCGTGATTACTTCCCTACCTGAAAACTCTGCACAACATAGATAGTTTCTCATAGACAAGATAGTCTCTACATTCACTTTTCAAATAACTCACTCCGGAGGGGTGTCAGAATGACCTGGTACATCCTGCGGCCCAGACTGTCACAAGCCATTTTTCATTGAGACCCTTTGAACCCATGCGATATTGGAAATGTAAATAATCCTCTCTGGAACACTGAATTCTCCTCCAAGGTCAGCTAACATATATACATACATACATACATACATACATACATACATACATACATACATACATGGAATTTGGTTTCATTCTGTATTTCAGTCTGCAGACTCTGCCCAATGTTCTTTCTCCCAGGAGCTTCTGCCGTTGGTTGACTCAGAGAGGGTTAAGCATTGAGGGTTCTGCAAACATCTCCAGATGTTGGATGTGCTAGGCAGAGAGACCGGTATGTGAACAAATAGTCTTTTCAAATACCATTCTGGGAAAGGAAGCAATAGAACAATCTCCCCACATTAAACCAAATATTTTATTCAATTTGTGTTAATCATCAAGTGATACTTTTATTTAAAGGTAAGGGAATTTTTAAAAGCACATTTTGTTCATTTCTCCAAGGTAACTGGTAACACAAAGACTTAGTGGCTGAGTAAATGACTGTCTTGAACCCAAGAGTTTTGAGGCCAACACCCTCTCCACAGGCCCAAGTCTCCCCCAACTCACACCTTGACTATATATTTACTTCATGCAAAGAGATTTGAAGCATCTGGTTGAATGCCTTTTGAAAGGCCAAGAGGGGTGCTCAAATCAGTGAATGCTCTTCATTCTCTTCAGAACCCTTGCAGAGGTGTGAAATCCAGGCTCTTATTTGGATACAGAATTGCTTTGAGCTTATCCAATTCACCCTGGCCCTGATCCTGCCAGGTAAAGTTAAACCTGCTCTGGGCCTGTCCCCTCAGAGGGACTTTGAGATAACGGTCTGGCGTTGCCAGGAACATGGCCAGTAATCACACTATCACAGAGACTGCATGTAGTTAATTTGACACAATCAGTGTGATGATCATCCTGCTTTAGGAAAAATAGAGAGTTATGACTTTGAGTTTATAAAACTAATTTGTAAAGCGCTACTAATATTACTGTAAGCTTTCTGACAGGAAGAGAGAAAAGGAAGCAGAGACAGGCTTACTATGTAGTAATTAGTTCCCTAGCACAACCTGACAACTGAATTCACTGTGACTGTTGCTAACTTCCCATGTGCAAACGGGTTGATGTGCCAAGTTCCTGCAGCTTGTTTGCTAATCTGTGTTTAATGTATGGTTCGTCTGTGTTTAATGTATGGTTCGATTCATGCAAAATAAGACGGCGTTTTTTTTTTTTTTTTTTTTTTTTTTCTGTTGGCAGATAACACAAGTGTTTTCTGGGCAAGTGAACTACAATGGCCAATTGCACTCACTCCAGAGCACAAGCTGAGCCCTGGTACTCTCCTTAACATAAATACCCACACACTTGCCTGTTATCAACAATGGGCCAGCCCTCAGTACCTCAGTGCTAGGACACAATATCTCCTTCCAGGTTTAAACATAACAAAGGCAGGAAACGCAACCACAAAGTCCAAGTGTTACAGCGTTAACTGTAGTGAGCCGCTGTGGCTGCACACGTGCGTTTTTCCAACATGGCGCTGGCCACATGTTTCCCCAGCAATAAACAATCATTCTGCGCAGCTGCTAGGCAGAAAGAGCGCCAAACCACTGGCCTATCCCGAGGCGTAATACTGGGTAGTGAGCAAGCAGCCATTCAGAAGTGAATACGTCACTCTAGGGTGTATTTAAGGGACCCTCTTCCGGTTTCTTGGGTCTTTCCGCTTTATCGTGTGCGGTAGTAAAAAGTTCCTCGTGGCAGTAAACCCGTATCGCCTCCTGTCCTTATTCGCAGGCGAAAAGGGATTTTGGGGGCGCGCGTTACATCTGGTGCCGATTAACCCGGGAAATTTTAAGGCGCTGCGGGAGACCACCCAAGCTTGGGGACGGGTTACAAACTGCGGAACTCGAGGTGCATCCTGGAAGGTATGCTTGGCGTGGAGACCTTTGTTGCGACCGAATTTTCATTCACTGCCGCTGCTGTAGTAGCTGGCCTTGTGTGGTTTTCGTTGACAGTCTATTTTTGTTGTGAGGAACTAGCTCGAGGCACAGCTAATAGGAGTGGAGAGGTTTCAAAAAAGGTCTGCTCTAAGCTATCAGAACCAGGATGTGGCAACAGGTGCTCAGCCATAGGGTTGGGAAAAGAGAAACAGACGAAGAAGTCTGGAGAGAGACTGGCCAGAGAGTTTGGTTATAGGAAAGAATGTTCAGGAGGGATACAGGCCACTGCAGGGCCTGTTAAAGCTAGGAAACCTTCACCGGCTGGTGAAGAGAAGCGGGAACCCCCGCACCCAATTAAGGAGCCTGCTTCCATACACCTTAGCAGCTCCGAGGAAGATCTAACACAAGGAGAGGAAGAGGGCCTGGGGCAGGAACCAGCTGCCTGTACTAAGGCTGGCGGTCCCAAAGTAAGACTAAGAAAGCCTTTGAATTCCTCAGCCCCACTCTTGCCTCCAACTTACGATTCGGGCGGAGGCCCTAACTCATTCCTCAGCCCGGCGGATCAGAGGCAGCTACAGCTTGCATTTCCGGTCTTTGAAGCGGCAGAAGGCGCCCGCGTTTATGCTCCCGTAGATTATAGACAGGTCAAAGAATTAGCGGAAGCAGTGCGCGCATATGGAATTGGAGCTAACTTTACTGTAGCCCAAGTAGAGAGGTTAGCTACAGCCGCCATGACTCCAGGAGATGCCTTAGTATAAGAGAAACTAAGAGAAATCCTTAGTTCTGCTTTTTTTGTTTATTGTCCTGTCCTTGGTGCACCAATGTCCACGTGTGTCTCATTGTATTTTCTGTCCACGTGTCTCGTATGAATGATTGGTCGTCTATGTTTCATGTTCTATGTTTAATGTTTAAAAGATTGTTAAAATTGCTTGATTCAACACTTGGTCTAGTCTAACTTGGTTTTCAAAGGCAGTTTTAATATGCAGAGCAGTGGCTAAAGAGTTGAGCTCAGCTGGAAAGGCTGCCTTTTCTAGGGACCAACATGTTTTTTGGATTAAATAAGGAAGTTAAGAGTTTGTCCTAGAAAAATCAAAGTGACAAGGTGCTTTTATCTTAAAATTACAGCTAGAGAAATCGAGAAATTTTGTTTGGTTTAAATATATAAGATGTGTTGTCATTTCATTTTTGCTTCCAACTGATTTTTAGAAATTATTGGCCTAAAGTTATTGGATATGATAAAAAGGTTTACAACCTTGATAAAAAAGGCTGGCTTAAGATTGGTGACTCAGGGTTGGAGTCATTCAAAAACCAGGTGTGTAAAGATAAGATTTAAGAACAGTGTCTCTTTGGTGAGATATTTAAAGCTGCACTATCGTGCATCTACATATAAGAACTGGCAGCAAAACTTTATAGCATAAAGGTAATTTACTTGATGTTGATTTTAAAGAAAACAAATTGCTTACATCGTTAAAGATTGGTTTTGTTTTTCAAAAATATGGTTATACTCTAACATTAAAAAAGAGGCTTAAAAACATAGTTAAACTGCCAATATTCCATTGGCTACAGTTGATAATTCAACCGAGAGTTTGAAAATTTTTGATTTGCCTATGTTTATAGAAAAAAGATACAACACGTGTCTTTTAAAATTTAAAGTTTAAATTTAAAGTTAAAAAAAAAAAATGTGCAGTTCAGGCCTCAGAGAACAGGCGGGAGATTAAAAATATTTACATTTGAATTAAGACAATGCAGACTGAGCTCTACAGCTCAGGAGCCGCTCCCAGATGGAATGGTAGTTTATACGGATGGGTCAAAAACAGGAATAGGTGCCTATGTGGTTAATGATAAAGTTACATCCAAACAATATCATGAAACCTCACCTCAAATGGTGGAATGCTTAGTGGTGTCAGAGGTTCTGGAAATATTTCCAGGTCCCTTAAATATTGTTTCAGATTCCTTCTATGTGGTTAATGCAGTAAAAGCATTGGAAGTTGCTGGGTTAATTAAGACATCTAGCAGACTTGTGGAAGTTTTTCAAAAGATTCAGCTTACCCTGGCTAAGCGTAGATCCCCGGTCTTTATAACTCATATTAGGGCTCACTCAGGCTTACCGGGACCTATGTCCCGTGGCAATGACCTGGCAGATCGAGCCACAAGGTTAATTGCAATTGCCCTTTCGCCAAAGTTAGATTTGGCTAAAGCTTTTCACAAAAGGTTTCATGTGACAGCTGAGACATTAAGATGTCGATTTAACATCTCTAGAAGGGAGGCCAGAGATATTGTTACTCAATGCCAAAACTGCTGTCATTTCCTACCTGTTCCCCATACAGGAATTAACCCTCGGGGAATCAGGCCCTTACAAATCTGGCAAATGGATGTTACCCACATCCCATCCTTTGGTAAATTACAATATTTGCATGTTTCTATTGATACTTGTTCTGGAGTTATATTTGCCTCTCCTTTGACCGGAGAAAAGGCGGCCCATGTTATTCAACATTGCCTCGAAGCTTGGAGTGCTTGGGGAAAGCCTAAAATCCTTAAAACGGACAATGGGCCAGCCTACACTTCTCAAAAATTTAAACAATTTTGTCGCCATATGGAAGTGACACACCTGACGGGTCTTCCTTATAACCCCCAGGGACAGGGCATCATTGAGCGTGCTCACCGCACCCTTAAAACTTATTTGATAAAACAAAAGGGAGAAGTTGAGGAAGCTCTGCCCACGGTGCCACGAGCTATTATTTCTCTGGCACTTTTTACCCTCAACTTTCTGAATTTGGACAGTCAAGGCAATTCAGCGGCTGATCGACATTGCCTGGAACCAACTAGGCCAAAAGAAATGGTAAAATGGAAAGATGTTTTGACTGGTCTATGGAAAGGCCCGGATCCTATTTTAATAAGATCCCGGGGAGCGGTCTGTGTGTTTCCACAGGGGGAAGACAATCCATTTTGGCTGCCAGAGCGACTGACGCGGCGACTCGCGGTTCCTGAAAAGGACCCCCCGAAGGATTCATCTGCAGACACTCTCAGCTCCCATTTGGACTCTCCAAAATCGGGTTCCTAGTATATACAGTAAATTTAGATGGTTAACCTATCTGCTTCTCAAAAACCTATGCCCTTGCCTTCTTAAAAGGCGTTGCTGCTGCTAACTTGTACCAATGTAACTCGCTTTATATTACAGTGCTGGTCTGCTTTTCTATAAGCAGGTCTAATAGCCAGTTTACCACTCTGATCCCTATCCCCGTTCAGACGTCTGAGACCTTGATTTTATCCTGACAAGAAAGGAGATTCTAATATAACTGCAGCCCTTATCGCTGCTATTACCATCCCTACAAATTGCAGCTGTAACAGCTGACTCAGACATGGTTAATCAAATCACAGCAGCTACTGTTGCTAATCAAATTTCAAAAAAAACCTCTGAGGCTTTTGACCCTCCCACAGAAAGTGGATGTGTTGGTCAATCAGAGAGTTTATTCGCTCCAAGCACACTTGATACAGCTCGCAGATATGGCTCAAATGAGCTGTGTCTCAATGACCCCATATCCAGGTATTTCACCTCTGAGATTTGTGAATGATACATTTATTTAAAGCCATAATCTTTCTGCTTACTTAAAAGGAAAGTGGAATGGGAAGTTGGACCAGATACAGCCGTGATTACAAGCTCGGATTTCCAGCGGATGAAACCTGCTGCCCGTGGAGATTTTACTTCTTAAAAATAAATTTCTTCTGCCTTTTCTTTCCTTCTTTCTTTCTTTCCAAAGAGCCGGAATAGGCCTGCGTGATACACTTCTAGGATGTGAACTAGTATTCATAGATGGATGGTTTGTAAGCTCAAGCCCAGCAAAAACGTGACAAGGTAGCTCTAAGCCTAAGCACGCGCAGCCTTGGGGCAAGCATCCTCCCTGAAATTTGATGATCTAGGCTAGAAATAGCCTATGACAGAGACATTCTCAGTCTATGCACCCCAAGAGCTCGGCTCATTTGCACTGGGTAGATGAGAAGTCTTGTCCAGTCAGCTCTTGCCTAAATAATTGTGATACCAGATAATAGGTTGACAGCCCTTGCACTCCTGGGAGCTATATATATACTCCATTGCACAGGGATGGGTGTCAATTCTCTTTATATTTCCTTAGCCCATGCACCCAGAGGACTCGTTTCCATGGCACCTGGAAGGGTAAGGAAAAAATCTTCGGGCTATAAGCTCTTGATCGCTTACTCCCCCCCAAGATGGAGTTTGCTTGATCGGGTTTGAGTTCGAATCTTATTTGGTACTACATTTAATAGGCAAAAGGCTGTTTCATATTAATAATTTAAACAGGGAGAGATGTAGTGAGCCGCTGTGGCTGCACACGTGCGTTTTTCCAACATGGCGCTGGCCACATGTTTCCCCAGCAATAAACAATCATTCTGCGCAGCTGCTAGGCAGAAAGAGCGCCAAACCACTGGCCTATCCCGAGGCGTAATACTGGGTAGTGAGCAAGCAGCCATTCAGAAGTGAATACGTCACTCTAGGGTGTATTTAAGGGACCCTCTTCCGGTTTCTTGGGTCTTTCCGCTTTATCGTGTGCGGTAGTAAAAAGTTCCTCGTGGCAGTAAACCCGTATCGCCTCCTGTCCTTATTCGCGGGCGAAAAGGGATTTTGGGGGCGCGCGTTACAGTTAACCATTCCAAGAGTCATGTGAGGAAATCCAGTATCACTTCCTGTCCTTGGCTTCTCCTCTCTCACCCATCTTCACCCTCTTACTCTGCAGTGAGGAGCCTACTCTTCAAGGCTTTCCCCTTTCCCAGTAGGGAGACTTTGCTCCCAGGAGAGGATGGTACAGTGCCACTAGATGACATAGACCAGGCTAGGCTGTGGGCCAAGCCATGGTTACCTTCCTGCAAGCTTGTAAACAGAGCTGGTCCATAAAAATCTGACCACCATGCTTAACCAGTTAGCTGTGGGTCACCTCTGACTAGGGGATCCTCGGCTACTTTATGGCATCCAGAGGTTTAAAACACTTTCTCCAATAAAATCCTAAAAATTGGGACACTTCTCAGACTAGATCAAATGTGTGGCCCCTGCTTGGTTAGGCAAGGGCTAGGGTATTCTTCACTCCTGTGAATGGTGGGAAGGTGTGTGTATGGTGGGGGGGGGTGAGCATATATGTATGTATCCTTTCTTTTCAAATGCTAAATGACTTCTGTCTCAAATATATAAACTACGAGGAAAATATTCACATCCTCAGTTCACTTACTGTCCTTTTAAATCCACCCTAGAAAAGCAGGGCAATGCTTATGATGGTAGGAGAGAGCCTGGCGTTGAGTGTTTTCGTGGGGAGTTACATTAAAATTCCATAGATTGGGCAGCTTGAATATTTGTTACTATTCACAGTGTTGGAAGTCACTGCAAAATCAAAATGCCAATAGATCTTGTGTGCTGCAGGGGGTGGGTAGCCTTCTTATGTGTCCAAAGAGGGTGGACAGCCGACCTAGGCATTTCTCTTAGGGAAGCCCCCATCCCATCACACTCACCACACTACTTTAAGGACTCTACTTCCAGGGACTTTTGTTTATTGCCCTGCTTGTTCTTTGACTATTTGTGTTTATTGTCTTGCTTGTTCCTTGACTATTTGCATCTATTGTATTGCTAGACCCTCAACCTATGACCGTAATACTTGCATGGAATTAAAATGGTATAAAACCAGATTGGGAAAAAATTTTAAAAAATTAAAATTAAAGAAAAAATTTAAAAAAAGAAAAAGAAGGACTTTACTTCCAAATACCATCATATTGGAATCTGTGATTGAGCACATATGCAGGTATTTTTGGTATGTATAAGTGGGAGAATGTTGCAGGATATATTTTTTAAAACACACCATCCCATGCTATTGCCCACTACTCTCTGGCTTGGCGACCTCCATGACTCCATGGCTAACCCCACACAGTGACTGCCCATTTCGCAGTTCTCCTGCTGCACATTCTACTCACATTCCCAACCCCGGTAAAATCAAAACTCTAGAGGCTTGTAATTTATCAGTCAGATTTATATTAGTTAATTCTCAACCCACAAAATGCTTGCACAATGAATGCAAAACTCAATTGATATAAACACAAGCTGCACACCTAGATGGGGCAAACGCACCCTACTTATTATTTAATCATCTATCTAAGAAGTCCCCTATACTTATGGCTCCCAGGACTGTGTGGTTCTGGCTCCTCTTCCTCTAAGTTCCATCTTATCTCTTCCTCTCATCTTCCTCTCATTCCCTTCTCTCCTCTCTCTGTCCCTCTGTCTCTAAAATTCTCTGCCTGCCTTCCTTTTCCACTGCCCAATCACAGGCTCTCACCTTATCTTGTACCTGCCCTCACCTACATATAGACAGCAATACACAGGAGGAGTCAATGTTCATTTAATTCATAAGATGTAAGGGCTTTCCAGAGTCAATCCCTGAGCTCCAGTTTGAAATGCAAACTATGAAAGGCTTCTAACTGGTTTTGACCCATGTAACTTTTTTAGGGTATTTGTCTTCAACACTTTATCATACAGAACTTCTACCCTTCACAACCGTAACATACTGTCCTTGGATACCTAAATGAAAGTTTTTCTCCATAAACTTAACTTTATTTTCTGCCTCCAGCATATATATATATATATATATATATATATATATATATATATATATACACACATATATATCTGTGTGTGTGTGTGTGTGTGTGTTTCAGCATCCTGCCAAGTCCAGGTGTTTACTCAAAATCTGCATCCAGGACAACTCCAGAGAAGCTACTCACAGGTACTCAGGTCTACCCCTCACAGAGGCTTCTACTGTGCTTGCGCTTTCCTAATTGCAGGTGGTCCCACAGATCCTGGACACCCCTCCCTAACCTCCCACCTTTCCCTCCTTCCTGTCCTTGAGTAGTCTCTGCCTGTGGTGACTGTGGTGTGGCAGCACTAGCAGCAGCAGCAGCAGCAGCAGTGATTGCAACCATGATGGTGAACTACCAACCTGCTCATTTTAAATCCCAGCCAGTGGCCTTGGAGTAGGTACAACCTTGTTGGGGAAGGTGCCCACTAGGGGTGGGATGTGGGATTTCAAAAGCTCATTTCAGTACCAGTGTTTGTCTGCCTCTAACTTGCCATTTCCAACGTGAATTTTCAGCTACTTCCCCAGTGCAATATCTGTCTGCCTACCACTTTGCTGACTACCATGACATTCATGGATTCACCTCTGAAACTATAAGCAAGCCCCTAATATAAGGCTGCGTTATATAAGTTGCCTTGGTTATAGTGTTTCATCACAGCAATTGAAGATGAGTAACTGTGACACAGGGGATTTGTTTTATTTTCATTGATTGGCAATAATTGTGCATACAATTAGGTTCATGTACATTTTAACACGTGTGTGAAACATACAGTAATCGAGTGGAGCCTTTATTTATCCGAACTCCCTGTCTTCTTTACTGCCTCTAGCGTCCACTACTTTACAGTGACATCAAATACTTTTGCCTCCCACATATGAGGGGGGATCATTCAGAACTTATCTTTCCATGTCTTATTTATTTCATTTTCATTTATTTATCCACTTGTGCCGCAAGTGATGGAATTCCCTTCTTCTTGGTAGCTGAATATTCTATGGTGAATACCTTCCAGGTTTGCTTAATACATCTGTCTTTGATGGATACATTTGGATTCCCTATCTTCCCTATTGTGGCTACCGGTGCAATAAACAAAGATGTGTAGTGTTTTGTTGTTTTGTTTTGCTTTGCTTTGTTCCTAGTATGCTGATTTCATTTCCTTCAGCTGCATACCCGGATGCGAGACAAGATCATGTAGACCTAGATTTTAGTTTTGTTAAGAACTTCCGTACTATATACTGTTCTACAGAAGTATATTAGAACTTTTTTAGCATATGCTATACCTTAGCACCTCTTTCCCCACACCCTCACACTCTCTCCCATTTTCCCTCCCTCCTCTCCTCCCTACCCTCCTTCTCCTTTTTTTCTTTTTCTTCTTCTTCCTTCTCTATCTCTTTCCTCTACTTTCTCAGTTCATTTATTTGCACACACCTACACACAGAGAGACACATACACATATATTATTTCTATGAATCTTTTCTTTATGAGCTTGATTTTACTCTTATCCTAGAATTTTCCTTCCCTAATTTGAGATATATATATATATATATATATATATATATATATATATATATAGAGAGAGAGAGAGAGAGAGAGAGGGGGGGGGGAGAAGGAGAGGGAGAGTGAGAGGGAGGAGAAGAGGGAGAAGAAGAGGAAGAGGGAGAGGAAAAGGGAGAGGGGAAGGAGAGGAACAGAAACAGGGACAGGGACAGAGACAGGGAGAGGCAGAGATCTCCATGGTGTAAGGTTTGTTTCTGGGCACCAGGCAAGCTGCTTTGCAGGACCTGCTTCTTTACTTTCTGTGACCCTCCCTCAGGCCACTTAAATTTGTACAAGTTTCTTTTTAATTCAAATTATTAATGAATAAAGAGTTGACAGTCCTGTAATCTGAAGAGGCTTTGAATATTTGATACACATTCACAGAGCTTTGATTCAAGATCAAGACCATACATTAATGTATATGGGGCTGAATCAAAAGCACCTGGATTACAAATGCTGAATTCATCAAGTGGTGGATCTCCTAAAGAGCCACCTTTAAAACCTCACACTGTAAAAGCAACTGTCAAAGGGTCACATTATACCTCATAAACACAATTACCAATTAAAATAAATTATAAAATGTTTAAGGAACAAAAAACAGTAAAGTAAGTATAAAACCATGCCACATCTTTCCTCTCCTGAAGGCCTTCACAGCATGAATCTTTTCTTTATGAGCTTGGCTTTACTCTTATCCTAAAATTTTCCTTCCCTAACTTGCTTCCTTTTCAGTCACTTGTAAACTCTTTTCTTTCTCCATAGACCATTAGCCACTTTAGAGAGTTGTGTGAATCATTTCTGAATATCTACCACGAAGTTTCTCTTCTTCTTCTATTGTCTTTCAGACAGCTTGAGATGCGGGGTCCCTCTGTGGACCTAGTGAACCTTACCAACTTCATTTTCACCTGTTTCATCTGTTGTCAATATTGAATGTGGCAATGCACTGGTGAGATACCTTCTCCCATTAGCATATGGTATATGGCTCATTATCTAGGGATGTTCCTAATTCTTTGGACAAACTTCTTCTCATGAAATTTTTCTCATGTTTTTCACACAAATACACTAAATGGTACTACAGTGCTCTATCTATCTATCTATCTATCATCTATCTATCCATCCATTGTCTATCACCTATCTATCTATCTATCTATCATCTATCTCTATCTCTATCTCTTTCTCCTGCCCCCAGTAAACCAGATGACATGGGAAAAATTAGAAAGGAAGAAAGCAAAGCATCTTTATTTGCCAATGATATGGTAGTATCCATTAAGTGACTAAAACTTCTTCTCAGCAACCCTGTCAGCTGATAAATACTTTATCTGTATACAAAATTAAAAACAAAAACTCAGTATTGCCAACCATGGCTGATTTTTCTAGGTGTTTTCCACTTGGAAATAATGCCCATCTATACTAGAGCACACCTCAGTTCTCCTATGCCACACTGCAGGGAGTCTGTTTATAGTGACACCTCCTGAGATTTGGAACATACAACCTCACGCACTACCATGTACTACCCTCATTCCCATGGAAACACCTGCCACTGGGAGAGTCTCCCCTCAGCTTGCCCCATGCCTCATTCCTATGGTATTTCTTTATGATACCACAGGGAAAATGCTGGGCCAAATATGGAAAATGAAGCTGGAACATTCAGTGTGTGACCATGTGTACTCTTTAACAAACTGTTCTGACAGAGAGACGACACTTGATAACTTAAGAATACCATGGAGAAGGCAAGTCAGGCACACAGTCCTTCAGGTCATAACATTATCCTAATACTAAACTTTCAGTATAGAAAACTTTCAGATCTCAAAAAACTGTTCTCTATAGTGGCCCTGTATAACACACAGGAAATGCTGTACATTTGCATTGTCACAACATATGTGTGGGACAGAGGACAACTTGCTGGAGTCGGGTTTCTCCTTCTACCTAAAGATTGAACTCAGCTTTGTGGCAAGCACCTTTACCTGCTGAGACATCTCACCAGCCCCAAGACACTATCTTTTTCAGCAGCACTGGCAAGAAGAGAGAACTCTGGCAAGAAGAGAGAACTCTTTTTGCCCAGGTATCAAAGGTACTGGCTTCAAATCCTTCTTTCCCACCTTGTTCTGAGTGAGCTGTTTTTAGCTTATTACAGTCTCGGATGGATAACTCGGAGCAAATTCTATCCTCCAGGAGTCTCCTGCCCCTTTTGTAAAATAGAAAAAAACACTGACAAGAATGCCAGATGGACAGTAACAAACTCAGAACTTGGAGCTTTCGGTTCAGTTCCTTCGCCTGGTGGTGGCCCTCTGGTTCTCATCACCTGAGAAGCAGGGACAACAATGGAGGGTGTTTGTTTGTTTGTTTGTTTGTTTGTTTTTCGAGACAGGGTTTCTTGGCTGTCCTGGAACTCACTCTGTAGACCAGGCTGGCCTCGAACTCAGAAATCTGCCTGCCTCTGCCTCCTAAGTGCTGGGATTAAAGGTGTGCACCACAACTGCCCGGCCAGGGACAACAATGGAAATGCAAAGTCTGCACTGTTAGGATGGGGAACTTAACTGAGTTGCAGAAAAATCTTGAAAACATCTATGGCTGTTCATGTTTGCCACAGAGTTAGGCCGTAGAGTGAGAGATGAACTGTAGAGTTGAGTCCAGCCAAAGAGGCAGAAGGGCAGGGTGGGGTCCAGGACAAATGGATAACCATATTAACATAGCAACTCCAACAGTCCACAGTAACAACAGGGGCCACCCAAAGCAGATGCCCCTGAGTCAGCCATGATCTCTTCCTGTCAGTCCTTGATGTATACACTGGGAAGCTGGATGGCCAGAGAAAGGGCAGTCACCACTGTGGTACTTGATGTCATCACTCTATGCAGCTTGGGTAAGAGAGTGGCGTCCTCTCCTTGCTCTGGTGTGTTCATAAGTTATTGACTGTGGTTTCCTTGACACAATATACTCATGCACTTCTAAGGTCCCAACTTACCTCAATAGATTTATTGTCCCTTTCTGCTCCCAGGAACAAGCCATTTATCAGTCTATGCTGCACAGGTAGACAGATGCTGTCAATCACCTGTCTAGTAAGGTGAGAAATCATCTTCCATCCAATGAATGAAGCCAAATGTTGCTTGTAAAAAAGGGGACTCTAAAAGCAAAGCCCATTCTGCAATCCCGTTATTATACACTAACTAGAGCATGACACAGGCAGAGATTAACAAGAATATCCACTGAGAGTATTATGATTTTACTATTAATGACTGAAGAACATTCCCAACTAAAGTTAATACATGCAATTGCTGTAATCTTTAAATTTTTTTTAGTTTTTATGTAAGTTCCTTTTCTGTCCCGGGATCATCCATCACTGTCCTCATGGTTCAGCAGGCTGGCTACCCTCTCAGTACTTCCATGTTTCTTATGACCTTGACGGCTTTGTGGAGTGCTGATTCAGTTGTTTGTAAAACACTGTTCAGCTTGGGTTTGACTGACATTTACCTGAAGGTTAGATGGGAGTTATGAATTCTTGGGGGTGAAGACTGTAGTGGTTAAACAGCTTTGTCAGCATACTGTATCTAGGGTAAAGGACACCACATGACTCAGCACTGCTGTTGTTCCTAGGGAGCTGGCTGAGATGGGCTTTGTCACTTTTCATCACCATGATGTTATTCATTCTTCTCCCTTTCTTATTTGGTGCTATTCTGAAAGCAAGCTACTATCCAAGGCCCATACGCAAGACACAAGGTTTTATGTTCATCCCATGCTCCACTTTCATGGGGACAAAACCTCAGCATAAATTATTTTTTTATCATTTTCTGCCTGAGGACATTGTGGTATGGCTTATTTAACAATTTATTCACATCACTGTGTGTTCATGAATATTTATTTATATTTTTGATTATAACCCAATTGCTGCGATGAAACACCATAACCAAAAGCAAGTTAGAAAAGAAAGGGTTTATACTTCCACACCATAGTTCATCACTGAGGGAAGTTAGGGCAGGAATGTGGAGGTAGGAGCTGATGCAGAGGCCATGAAGAGGTGCTGCTTACTAGCCTGCTCCCCATGGCTTGTTCAGTCTGCTTTCTTATAGAACCCAGGACCACTAGTCTAGAGATGGTACCAACCACAATGTCCGGGCCCTCCCGCATTGATCACTAGTTTTAAAAAATGCTCTACAGGCTGGTCTTATGGAAACATTTTCTCAATTGGAGCTCCTTCCTCTCTGATTAGTCCAGCTTGTGTTAAGTTGATATAAACTTGCCAGAACACAGATGATCTATTTTGATGGGCATATTACTTCAGCACATGTTGCTGGGGGATGCTGGCCCCTCTGCTCCTTTGACTTTTATGTTATTGTTTACTGATATGCTTTGAGAATGTATTTTTTTTCTGGCTGCAGATGCACTCAGCTCTAAATCCTATTCCTATAGATGAGCTCTTTCTTACTTTCTTCTTATATTTTTGGTTTACTCCTATTGTTCCTAGCCAGCACAGGCTTCATAAAATACTGAATTTTCTCCAATGGCGCTCATTTGGCATCAAGACACATTACTGAGGAGCAGGAGATAAAGAAATCCACAAGGAGTAACAGTTTGGTGTGTTCAGAATGGACCACAGCTTAGTCATCATCCAGACTTTCCATTGAGGAACTGGTAAATATTTTATATCTTTCTTGTCGTTCCAGAGCCTTCACTTCTCTCAAATAAAAATTATCTGCTGTCATTACTATTTATATATGCATAGAATCATGTGCCGAAAAAGAAAAACTATTGGCTTTTAAAAATATGTACTAGAAAATTATAATGAGAAAAAATTAGTTCTGAAGTATAATTTTTCTCTATTGATCTTATTAGATATTATAAATATAATATCAAAATGTTATAGGATGGCCCTCCTGAGTTCCACCTTCCTTCCAGTCTGCTTCTGCACCCAGGTAAGATCAGGAACCCAGGATACCCACCCATACCCTACATCCGACATGCCTCCCAGGAGGTCTGCAGTAACCAAAGACACAAGTGAGAATCTCATCCAAATACCTACACCAGCTGAGACACCCATACAGCCCAGCTGATCTGGACCTACCTGCCTGTAACCTGCAGGAGCGTCTCGCCAGCAAGAACGCACGCGGGCACCGGATCCTTCTGCAGCAAGTGTTTATTGTATCATGAACAGGTAGACAAAAAACCCCAAACGGTGCCGCTTAAATAGCCCTTAAGGCGGCGTGTACATACTTGATTGGCTGCTCGCTCGTTACTCATATAATGCCCCAGGGTTGGGTCATGAGTTTGGCGCGCTCCTAGCCTTTGCGCCTGCGCACGGAACCTATCCGCCAAGATCATCAGCAGATGTGGGCGCCATCCTGCAATAGCAATTATTCGTAAGCCTGGGCGCCTGCCCTGCCGAGCTTTATCTTCCTTCAGGTCTGTTTCTCCACCAGGTCCAGATCATCTCCAATACCCTCCCACACCCTACAACCCTACAGCCTGCCTGCCTCTCAGAAGGTCGACAATAATCAGAGATACAGGAGGCCCAGCCTAACCAGAGACAGCACTGCCTGTTTTGAAGGAGACTGGCTCTAACCCAGGTCAAAGATCTCTACCTGCCTCCAAGGAGACTGGCTTCAGTCAGAAACACCCAGGCCAGTTAACACCAGAGATAACCAGATGGTGACAGGCAAACACAAGATCATAAGCAACAGAACCCAATGCACTTCAGCACCATCAGAACCCAGTTCTCCCACCACAGCAAGCCCTAGGTACCCTAACGTGCCTGAAAAGCAAGATAATGACCTAAAAATCCCATTTCATGAAGATAGATGCCCTTAAAGAAGAAACAAATAAATTCCTTAAAGAAATACAGGAAAACAGATAGATGCCTTTAAAGAAGAAACAAATAAATTCCTTAAAGAAATACAGGAAAATACAATCAAGCAGGTGAAGGAATTGAACAAAATGGTTCAAGAACTAAAAATGGAAATAGAAACATTAAAGAAAACACAAATGGAGGCAACCCTGGAGATGGATAACTTAGGAAAGAGATCAGGAACTGCAGATGCAAGCATCACCAACAGAATACAAGAAATAGAAGAGAGAATCTCAAGCACAGAAGATATGGACACATCAGTCAAAGAAAATACAAAGTTTAAAAATCTTCTAACCCAAAATACCCAGGAAATTCAGAACATAATGAAAAGGTCAAACATAAGAAAAACCTAGGAATAGAAGAGGGTGAAGAATCCCACCTCAAAGGGCCAGAAAACATCTTCAGCAAAATCATAGAATACTTCCCTAACCTAACGAAAGAGATGGCCATGAACGTACAAGAAGCCTACAGAACACCAATTAGATTGGAAAATCCTCACATCACATAATAATCAAAATACTAAATGCACAGAACAAAGAGAGAATATTAAAAGCTGTAAGGGGAAAAGGCCAAGTAACATATAAAGATAGACCTATTAGAACTAGACCAGACATATCAACAGAGAAGTTAAAAGTCAGAAGATCCTGGACATATGTCATCCAGACCCTAAGAGAGTACAAATGCCAAACCAGGATATCCAACAAAATGTTTAATCACCATTGGTGTAGAAACCAAGATTTTCCATGACAAACCTTGTTGGGAGCTGACTTCTAGCAGAAAGTGGCTATCATCTTTGCAGCCATCTCGAACCATATACCCTGATAAAAGACTTGTTTTCAACAGCCTACAACAGCTGAGCACACTCTGATAACTATCTTGTTTATCCCACATATCTTGTTTTGTTGTTAGTGCCCCCAGCTGCAAGGTGCACGTGGTAAAGAGTCTTCAGCTGTGTTCCCCTGCTTGTGCTTATAAATACTGAGGATTTCCTTGCAAGAGAGGAGATTATAAACAAGATAAGAGACTTGACACATCCTGTCTTGTCTCCATTCTTTGCGTCTCTTCTCCTTCATCCCCACTTGCTAGACCCTGACCCGAAGACCAGAGCAGCAGAGCGGTCTGGGACATTTTGGCGCTCAATGAGAGACAGCAAGAACGAGAGACCCAGTTGTTGGGAGCCGACTTTAGTAGAAAGTGGCTAGATCAACTTTGCAGCCATCTGGAACCATATACCCTGATGAAAGACTTGGTTGTCAAAAGCCTATAACAGCTGAAGCACACTCTGATAAATATATTGTTTATCCCACATAGCTTGTTTTGCTGTTTAGTGACCTCAGCTGTATGGTGCACGTGGTAAAATGTTTTCACCTGTGTTCTCCTGCTTGTGTATATAAATACCTCAGAATTCCCTTCAAAAGGGGAGACTTGAGGGAGACATGAGAAAATAGAAGAGAGACTGAATCACACCCTGTCTTGTCTCCATTCTTCGCGTCGCTTGCCCCACTCTCTCTCTTGACCAGAGCACTTAGCCCCAAAAGTGTTGAGGCAAAAGTGTTGAGGCAGAATGTGGGCCACAACATTAGTGGAGCCCGAACAGGGACTCCAGTAAGCGGGATACAGTGGAAGACACCCTGCGCTGGAGAACCAGTGGACTGACAGAGTCTCAACGTTAGAGCTCCAGTGAGCGGGATACAGTGAAGGACACCACGGGAATTGGAAGCAGTCATCCTCACTCCTGCACTGGAGAACTAGTCGACTGACGGAGCTGGCTGAATTCGGAAGTGAAACAAAGGTGATTGCATAGTAACAAAAACGGGGCAAGAAAAAAAAATAAGCAGAAACAGATGAAAAAAAGGTTTTAAAGATGCAAGGAGTAAATTGCAGGCTGCTCTGAGTCAAGAGAGCCAAACAGATAAATAAATAAAGGTTATAGTAACGAAAATGGGGCAAGAAATAAGTGAGTAAAAACAGATAAAAAAAGGCTTTAAAGACGTGAGGAATAAATAGAAGGCTGCTCTAGACAGAGCTAAACAGAATGATAATGTTAATTGATTTAACTTTCAAAATGGGTGTGATTCTGAGTTGTGTAATATTTTTCTGGATAAAAACTCAATGTAAAGGTTTTTCTGGTTACTGGCTTAAGGAAAGGCTAATTTGGAAAAAACGGTTTTTCTATGTGTTTTCTGATGAGGTCATTAAGGTAGTAGTTATGTCTTCCAGAATTATATGGATCAGACATGACAGAGGTAGGCCTCCAGAACACTAGATTTCAGAGAATCAAAATAATTATCTTGATACTAAAACTTGTTTTGAGATTTGTATATTGCAGAATACACAGCTTTGGAGAATGAATCTTATCACCTGCATGTTCACTGATGCCCTGGACTTCCAACAGGATACAGTTAAGACAGACTTCAGATGCTTATCAATTTACCCTTCCCCTCATTCCTCTTCTAAAAGTCAACGCCCATGTTCAGCTTGAAGAAGTTAATGAAGAGTCGGTGCCCCAATTCCCTGGACTTGGGGACTGAGGTGGTTAATATTAGGCTGTCTTTATCTGTATAATTGTTACTAAGCTGATGCAAAATTCAAGGATTTCATTGGTATAAATTTGTGGGTATAAGGCTTAGACCTTTCACTTCTCCAACAGGGGAAGTTGTGTGTTGCCTTAAAGAGTGTTGCTTTTATATCAACGGTTTAGATATTAAGTCTCTTGTCTCTCGGGTTCATGCTGTACAAACTGATGGCTTTTGTACGAGATACTATACAAATGAAACCCATACAGGTCCACTATTACAGGCTGGAAGTAGGGGACTCTGAAACCTCTGTCATCAAGACTGATGAGGATTAACCCCTAACTTGCGTGCTAAGCTAGTTAGCCAATGACGGGTAAGAGAGCATATCGAGACCCTTGCCCCTAAAATAAGGGAGGCCTCACCATCTTAAGTGAGGCTGGGGTCCTTTGCTCCAACCTAGGACAGGCACGGTTTCCGTAAGTTTTCCCAGCCTTCCCTTTTGAAAAAAATTTTAAAAGGGGGACCTGTTGGGAGCCGACTTTAGTAGAAAGTGGCTAGATCAACTTTGCAGCCATCTGGAACCATATACCCTGATGAAAGACTTGGTTGTCAAAAGCCTATAACAGCTGAAGCACACTCTGATAAATATATTGTTTATCCCACATAGCTTGTTTTGCTGTTTAGTGACCTCAGCTGTATGGTGCACGTGGTAAAATGTTTTCACCTGTGTTCTCCTGCTTGTGTATATAAATACCTCAGAATTCCCTTCAAAAGGGGAGACTTGAGGGAGACATGAGAAAATAGAAGAGAGACTGAATCACACCCTGTCTTGTCTCCATTCTTCTCGTCTCTTGCCCCAAGAGCCACACTCTCTCTCTTGACCAGAGCACTTAGCCCCAAAAGCGTTGAGGCAAAGCATTGAGGCCAAGTGTGGGCCTCAACACCCAGTGAGGGATATTACTGGAAGAAAAGTCTGCTGGGAATTCAGAAGTGAAACAAAGGTGATTGCAGCGAGACCAGACCAGTAGGTTATAGTAATGAACATGGGGCAAGAAATAAGTGAGCAGAAACAGATGAAAAAGGCTTTAAAGACGTGAGGAGTAAATTGCAGGCTGCTCTGAGTCAAGAGAGTCAAACAGATAAATAGATAAATAAAGGTTGCTCTAGGCAGAGAGCTGAACAGAAAGATAGTGTTAGACAAAAAGTACAGAATACCTAAGATACAACCCACAGACAGTAAGAAATATAAGAAACAAAAAAGCCCAAGTGAAGATGCTTCAATACCCTTAAAAGGAGGGAAATAATCATAGGTCTCACATGGAGGGAGGGAGGGTTCTGGGTGGGAGAGGAGAAAAGAAGGGGAAAAATGATCAGGTATATGGGGGACAGGAGAGAAGCCCAGAGGGCCAGGAGAATGAATAGAAATAAGCAGCCATGGGGGTGGGAGGTGGGGAACCCTCTAAAAAGTATCAGAGACCCATGAGGTGAGAGACTCTCAGGACTCAATGGGGGTGGCCTTAGTCAAAATGCCCAACATTGAGCAGAAGGGACTTGAAACGTCCATCTCCAGTAAATAAATAGGGCCCCAAATAGTGGGACAGAGATACCAACCCACAGTCAAAATTTCTGACCCAGAATTGTTCCTGTTTAAAAGAACTGCAGAGACAAAACTAGAGAAGAGTCTGAAGGAAAAACGGTCTAATGATAGGCCTAACTTGGGATCCATCTCATGGGGCACCAAGGCCTGACATTATTATTGATGCTATGATGTGTTTACAGATGGGAGCCTGGCATGACTGTTCTCTGAGAAGCCTGACCAGTATGCAGATACTTACTCCCAACCATCAGAGTGAAATGGGGGACCTCTATGGTTGAATTAGCGGAAGGTTGTAGCTGAAGGGTAGGGCAACCCCATAGGAAGACTAGCACTTTCAACTAACCTGGACCCCAAGAGCTCCCAAAGACTGAGGCACCAACCGGGAGCATACATACACAAGCCGGTCTGATGTCCGGTCTGACCTCAGTGGGAGAAGATGTGCTTAATCCTCAAGAGACTTGAGGACCCAGGGAAGGGGGAGGCCTGGTGATGGGGAGCACCCTTTCAGAGGCAAGGGGGGGGGAGGAATGGGATGAGGAACTGTGAGAGAGGGAACCAGGAGGCAGGGCAATGACGGGAATGTAAATTTTAGAAAAAATGTTACAAGATTATGGAAAAAAATCTAAAGTCCATGACACTCTGTATGAAGGTTGTTTTTGGATGGAACTATGAGCACATGTTCACTTCTCTTCCCATGTTAGACCTTCATACCCAACTATTTTACTATATTGACTGATAATGACATCAGACAAAAGGAGAACCTGGAGTGTCTATTAGAAGTTCTAATGTTCTGTCTATGAGCTAAACATGTAGCAAAAAACAAAACCAAGATTTGCCACATGAAATGCTTTTAAACTAGAGAGGAGCTGTGATTAGATTTGGGGTGTGTATGTGTCTACACAGTTTACCACATGTCTTCGATGTTCTCATAATCTTTAATTTTTTGTTTTTCTTCCAATACATTTTGAAATATATTCAAACTATGACACATTCCCTGTAACTTGTTCATTTTCTATGTGTATTTCAGATGCTTCCAATGCTAAGCATATTAAGAATTTGACCAATATCATTATTAAGGTAACAGTCAAAAGGAGGGGTGAATAAATAAATATTTTATATCAGAAGAAAATAACTGCTTTTGACTTTCCTTGCTCCTCATTAAATGGCATATTTCTTTTTCTCTGTTTCATCTGTTTTTTTTACCCCCTCCAGAGTCAGTAAATGGTGTTTTGTCTTTGAAGATCCTATGAGCTGAAAAGCCAGGTGTCTCTTGTGAATTCTGATCCTGCTCCACCCCCTCCCCTACACCGTTCTGGAGAGAATCTGAGGTATCAGCACTCCTGCAGACCGACAGCCAGCCTTTTTTTCTTTTCCCGTTATTAAAGTAAGCACTCATTTTTTTTAGTTCCAGAGCACTCTTTCTTTTATAGTTCCTGTTTATTCAAGTTGAAAGATTGATTTCCTTAGGACCAACCTAGGAACATATAATTTACAGAGTCACATTGTATGAATTGCCAGGATAGAGATGGCACTAAAAAGTCAGAGCTGGGAGAGAAAGAGATGAAGAGATGGAGAGCTGGGGATACTGAGACTTATTTTAAATAGATTGTCAGCCAGGCAGAGAGACAGCTCACTGTGTTGTGGGTGTGTCCAGTATAAAAGCCTGAGTCCCAGAAGCCCCAATATGCAAGGTTCTTCTAAGCCAATTAAAGACAAGAACAACAAAATGCAAAATTTATGTGCACAAAATGCACAATTAATGTGGACACGACAGGAACAGTGGTCTAGTGCCCCATGTCCACTTCTGTGGTAATGACACCAGGATTAGATTTAAAGAGAAGGCAAAAATAATATCATTTACAAATGACTCAAATATTAGAGTGTATCTAACCTAGGAAATTAAAGACATGTATAACAAAACCTTTTAGAACTAAAATCACAAATTGAAGATGATACCAGGATATGGAAAAACCAACTATGCTCATGGACTGGCAGAATTAATACAGGGAATGACCACCCTATCAAAGCAATCTACAGACTCAGTGCAATCTCTGTTAAAGTTCCAACAAAATTCTGCACAGAGATTTGAAAAATAATCTTCAATTTTTATATGGTAATATAAAAAACAGTATAACTAATAATCACAGTTAACAATATCAACAACAAACCACTATATGTTTCACCAACTCAAATCTCAAATAATACTGCTGAGTTATAGTTATAAAACAGCATGTATTGGCATAAAAGCAGACCCATTGATCAATGTGATAGAGTTGAGACTACACTCCTGCAGCCACCTGATTTTTTTTAACAAAGAACCCAACACTACACACTGGAGATAAGACCACATCCTTAACAAATGGTGCTGGTCCAACTGATTGACTGTAAGATAATAAACTTGATCCTTATCTCTCAGCCTGTATAAGTCTCAACTCCAAATGGGTCAAAACCTCAACAAAGCCTGATACCCTGAATCTGGAAAAAGTAGGTGACAGTCTTGAACTCACTGGCACTCTCAGAACCAGTCACCAGTAGTGCAGACATTGAGATTAACATTTAATAAATGGGACTGCATGAAGATAAAAAGTTTCTTTACAGCAAAGACTATCATTAGTCAAACAAGGAGACAGCCTACAGAATTGACAAGAATCTTTACCAACTGTATATCTGACAGAATGCTAGTATCTAAAATGTACACACAACTAAAAAAAAAAAAAAAAAAAAACCCTAAACATTGAGGGGGAAGTTACAACCTTATTTTAATATGGGGCAGGGGACTAAACAGCATTCTCAAAAGATAAAATGCAAATGACTAAGAAAAAATTTTTTTTAAGTTCAGCATCCTGTGCCATCAGGAAAATGTAAATTAAAACTATTCCCAGATTCCATATGACCCCAGTCAGAATGGCCAAGATATAGAGAAATGATGATAAATACTGACATGGATGTGGGGAAAGAAGAAAACATGTTCACTGCTGGTCAGAGTGTAAACTGGTCCAACCACAATGAACATCAGTGTGGAGATTCCTCAAGAATAGATCAACCACACAATGCAAGTAAACCACACTGAGCACACAACTCTGTAGCCTACCTGCTCCTCCATGTGCTGCACTGCTTCATCCACAATCACCAGGGAACAGAAACAGCCTCACCATCTAATAAAAACATGGTTCATTTACGCATTGGAAGATTATTTATGAAGAGGATTTTATGAAGAATGTTTTACGAAGCATGTTTTAAGGAAGAGTGAAATTATGAAATTTGCAGGGAAAGGCATAGAGCTAGAAATTATCATTCTGACTGAAGTAAATCAGGCCCAGAAAGACAAACGGCACATGTTTTCTCTCACACATGTGGATATTAGCTTTGAATCTTTGGTCACACATTTCATGTGGAATACCCAAAGAGTTTAGGAGATTAGTTAGTGGTCTCAGGGGTGGGGTTCAAGAAAGAGAATTTAGAATACACTGGTATAAAAGATAAAAAAAAAATAAAAGGAAACAGGAAGTAGAGTGAGAAGGTGAGGTAGAGAGAGGAATATAGGAGAGATAACTAACATTAAAGGTCTTTAAAATAAGTCATATGGAAACACACTAAAGGAAGAGAAGCCAAGACAGGACAGAGAGTGGCCTTGATCTATAATGCAACCATGCTCCAGTAAACAATACAGGACAACAAATAAAAACCACAGTGACAGGAATACCTTACTTCCTTTGCATTTTTTAGTAGGTAATATCTCACAGACCCACACATATTGCTCTTGGTTACTCTTCAGAACTTGATGTTAAAGACTCTGACTGCTGAAGACACTATGTACTTGAGTCATATGACATAGATAGATCAAGGTTGTCTTGATCTGGGAGTTTTATCTCTATTGGCTAGCTTTGATAGTTCGGTGAGATGCTGTGTATACTACTAAAGAAAGAAAGTAACCATCAGTCATACCCAGCTGTGAGCTCTGAGAGCTACAGTGATGTCTGGCCTGGCAAGGCATTAATGCAAGGGTGACATAAGCATATGAGAGCAACCAATTACTTTCTGATTGAACTCCTGATCCACAAGCAGGGCCCCTGTGATTGTGGATTCATATATAACAACAACCACTCCTTCCAGGTCTCAGGGATCCCTGTGAAAGCAAGTGGAGGAGAGAAAGAGTTGATGGACACAGCATAACAGCTGGACACATGAGAAGTAGGTGTGAGAGTATGCACAAGGCCTATGCAGACAAACTCAAGTCAGACCAACCCCAGCATGGATAGCAGAGTTAGGTATGGAGTCCCGTTTATAGTAGAGAAACTACTCACAACCATTAACTGGTGGGAGATGAAGAGTCCATTTTCTGTAAGACTGCAGCCCCTGAGGTGGCAGGAGAGCCTAGGGTTTGGTTCCTAGCACATAACCATCTGTAACTTCAACTCCAGGAATCTAGTGCTCTTTTCTGCCCTCTACAGACATCAGGCACACAAGTGGCAACACAGACAAACAGGGAGGCAGAAATAAACATACACATAAAATTGAATTGTTTTTTAAAGTTTAGTTCCAGTAAGTTGACCGAGCTCCAGAGAAAGGCTACACAGCCAAGAATATTTGGGCAGCAGAAATTGGTCATAATGGGTTTTAAAAGAGCAAGAAATATGGTGGGAGTGGAAGGACAGGTTGATCTGGAATAGCTAAAGGAATGGAAGTACCTATGATCAAAACATATATAAAACTCTCAAAGAACTAATAAAACTATACAGCTGCTCAGCCAGAGGTAGGGATGACACTCTCATAGCTGGCTCCATGAATACCTTCTTTGCTAAAGAGCCCTGTCTTGGGGCAAGAACAAAATAGACCTAGTATTTTGTATTTCTTCCATGGAGGTTGTTCTTCCCAATCTTATGATCCTGGAAAAGCAGTGAAACAAAATCACCCCAAACTCACAAATACAATGTATGGAAAATTCTTCTTGTTCTCTCAAGGTTAAAATGATGAAACGATAGTCCTTGAACAGCAGGGCCATGGGACTGTAGCTCTGAGGCACATGCTGCTTACTGTGCAGTGATACAGCCCCTGAGCAATAGTAAATGTGAAGGTTGTAACTCACACTTACCATCCTGGCACAAGCTGCTGAAGAGAAAGAGAGAGACATGCTGGGAATATGCAAATATTCTCTTAGACTTCTGTAAATATGAACATATTTCTATGTGGGCATGAGCAGTGTTGTGAGCACAAGATGCAGTGGATTTAGTAGCAGTGATGGTGGGGTGGGGGAAAGTCCAATGTTGTGCTATCTTTCTTGTTGGTGTTTTCTATACTTCAATGCATTCTAGCATATGCTCGCCGCCTTCTGAATTCTCTTTTCCTTCCATCCACTTCTTTCTCTTTCCTTTATTTTTACTTTCTTTGACTTAAATCATGCGTAGCATCCCGATAGGAACTAAAAATCCCCCCAACAGATTACCTAAATGTGAAATCAGATTAAGAAATGGAATCCCACTTCTTGTCAACGGGCTCATCAGGAAGGTTGGTTAACCTCGTCTTCATTCATTATAAACTGTTGAGCAAAGACTGTATTGATTTTGAAAGGTCTGATAATGATTACAACATTAAAATTAAACTGGGTTGAGATGACAATATAGTCAACGAGAAACACCAACAGATGAATGGGTAGCAGCAGTGAATATTTGGAACAGTAAAGCCCTTCTTTATGGTACTGTCATGATGAACACGGGACATTATACATTTGCCCAAACTCATGGAATGTGGGCACCGAGAATGAACTCAAACATATACTCTTGGTGCTGGTGACATATCCTAGTAGAATCAGCAGCGGTGAAAAAAGTTGCTGGTGGGGCAGAATGTGTTGTGGAGGTAAGGAGCAATGGAGGACCCTCAAACCTTCTGCTCAATTTGTTATGAACCTGAAACTTCTAAAAAATACTTCATCTAAAAAAAAAAAAAAAAAAAAACAAAAGTTCTGATATTAAGTAGGCTGGTGGAGTGGTTCAGAGCTCAGGAGTACTTTGCTAATCTGTTATGAGGACCAGAATTCAATCCAAGCACCCATGTAATAAGCCCCGTGTACTGCAAACACCTGGGATCAAGCTCTGAGGATCTGCCATCCCTGTCTGGCATCTATGCATGCATGAATGTGTACACCTACATATATACATGATCACTCACATAGAAACTTACAAATAAATACATACATACTACATACATACATTCTACAGACATACACATACATATACATACATGAAGCCTTTTTAAAAATGTAATACTGTCTCTGATCTTGAGAAAGTACACTGACAATGCATCCCTGCCCTCATAGGCCAGGCATATTCATGCAGATGACTGTGATTTCATCTTTTAGTGTTAATTTCCTGATCACCTTACATGTAAATGTGCCTATAAAGCCAAAATGCCACTGTGATCTGTGATTTTTGTATGGTCATTTTTGTAAGATGATTTTTGGTATCTAGTTATTAATATAGATATTATTGTAAATTTTAATTTTATTAGCCCTACTTTCCTTATGTATGTTCTGTTAAATCTTTGTATTCAGTAACACTAGCAAGTAAATTTACAGGATAAATTACTTTACACAATTAATGTCTTCTTGTAAGAAGCACACAAGGAAGCACTTTAAAATGTAATCTTAGTCATGTAGAAGGAAAACATGTATTTCAAAGAAGCTGAAAAAAAGAACAGATAAATATTTACTTAAAATATGCTTCTAATTACAATAGAATTACATTATTCCTCCCATTCTTTCCTCCAGCTTCTCCCAGGACCTCAGCCTTGACCCACCCAGGTGTTTCCTCCCCACTTTCAGGTTGACAACCTCTTTTTCTTTGATTAATATTCTCACATACGGATATCGGTGTATTATTTGTATGCACAAATATACATAAATGCAAACTACTGCTTTCATTTTTGTGGTACATATATGATTTCAAGGCAGGTCACTCTGCTTTGGACAACCAATAAGGAAACCATCCTGGGGAGAGCCTACTTCTCTCAGAAGTCATTAGTTGCCTGGAGTTCTTTGTCTAGAGGTGTCTAGACTCTAAGAAATTTTCTCCTTTCCATGTTAAGGTGTCCGTTAATATTTTTATAGTCTTGTTTTTGCAGCTGTTTCTAGGAGAATCTGTTTCACGGCAGATTTCCTGGTATTCCAGCTCTTATAACTCATCCCTTCTAGCTTGCTGTTCCCTGAGCCATAGATGCAGGAGCTGTGATGTAAGTGTATCCAGTAGGGGGAGATTCCCCATGATCTGCTCCTCTCTGGTTTGTACCCAGGTGTGGTTTTCTGTGATGCTCTCCATTTGTTATAAAAAGAGGGTTTTTGATAAAGGGTGGTGGGTACACTTATCTGTGGATATAAGGATAAGGTTTGAATGTACTAAGGAATTATGCTGGTTTAAGTGGAAGTAGGCTCTTTTCTAAGGTAAATGACCTCACTAGTCCTGGAAGCTGATTAGATTTCCAGTAGTAGGTGTATGACTGGGGCTGAGAGCCTTGTAATCTTATTGTCCTTCGGTTGCATGAGCCTTATGTCCAATTAGACAGCTGTTGGTTCCTACCAACATGTGAGTGTCATTCACTGCCCTTTTTATACATATGTTGCCATGCTGGTAATTTCTGTGGATCACAGGTGTTGCAGCTTGATAGGACTGTTTAACTGATATTCCCTTTTGCCAGCTCATGTATTACTTTCTGGAACCATGAAAGCTAGACCACAGGAAAGAGACTTTCAGGTAAGAATCAGCTCAAATATCTGGTTCCTGTGTCCTAACTATGTGATGTCTTCAGCACTGGGGGCCCTAAACCCCTGGGAGCGAGGATGGACTGCATTGATAATCTACATGGTTTTGGACGTCAGTTGGCCAACCATGCTAAAGGAAGTTTCTTGAGGCTAGTACAGAAGTATTTGTTAGTTTTTGGTGTTTGTAGGGAACCACAAAACTAACAAATTGGCAGCTCAAGTGGTTTAATTTTCTTTAATACACACACACACACACACACACGAATCATGTATAATTTACCTAAATAAAAAGTAATATTATTCTTTGAAACTTTATCAAACAACCTTGCTGTTATTTGTTCCTTGTCTCTCTTTCTTGTTATATGAAGACATTTTTTTTTTAAAAAAATCAGACAGTTATGTACATGATTGTTAAAAATCAATTTAGCCTCCTTCTGTGTAATGTTAATAGAACAATTGATTTTGGTGGTGAAATGACAGACCTGTCCACAACAGCTACTGCTTTAGAGGAATAAATTAGGGACAAATGCAACTTTTCAATGAGAAAGCACATCAACGCTAATGAAAACTTCACTTCTATGTTGAACAACATCAATGGCCACAGGGTTACTTGTTCACAGTCTTACTAAACAGCTGGAGTTGGCTTGGTGAGGTTTTACCCTGTTCAATTATTCCCCAAATCAGCAAGGTGTTCGGAGCTAAACTACTACATGCTGGCTTCTTAAAAACCCACAAGCACATACTTAGGTGGTACAAATATAACAAAATGAAGAAGTGTTGAATGTGGCATGATTTTGGGGGGTGTAGGTGGTTTTGCACAATGGACACAAGTCCCGTGGTCTGAATGCTTGTGTTTTCATACACCTTGTATGTTGAAATTCTGATTTCTAGGGCCACAGTATTTATTAGGCAGTGTGTCTGAGAATAGTTAAGACGTAGGTTTACTCTTTTTAAAAAAGACTTGAGATAAATCCCTTGCCCCCTTCTACTGCGTAGGATATAACAAAAAGCCAGCCATCACTAGTCACTCCACATGGGATATTTTGATAGAGCATTTTGAGAAGACTATCACAGTGTGATGTAGACTAAATTTGTTCTTTCTTTAATATGGATTGCATTCTTTGGAGCACACTCCTCAGAACCTATAAGTACTCACTTTATCAATAAGATGCATATAAAATGGGAATAACCGCATGGTACTACAGGTGTTGAACCACTGCATCTAAGTAGAAGTGCTTCCCCATGTGCCCTGTAACATAGAGTGCACTTTCCTCCATTTCGACATATATCTTCATGCTTTGCTGAAGTTACAAGGATTTTAGACCCAGGGATGAGCCAGCTAGTTGAGCGAGTGACATGAAGGACTTGGGGACTTGAAGATAGAAAAATAGTAGCCTTTGATACACTTGGAAGTACAGCAAGATATTGGAAATCCTCTTAAGAAAACTCCCTATCATAGCACCAACAGCTAAGCTAGAGAGTAGAAAATACCTATACCAGCTTGTAGGAGAGAATACATGTCTTTCATTTCAGATTGTATGTTTGGATAGTACTGAATTCTCTGGTGTGGACTTCTCAATTTTCCCTAGAGGTTTGCTTGCAGCTATCTTACTAGGTTCTTCCTCTTTCCTCCACCAAACACAGGGACAGTCACTATTTGAACTTCATGTTAATGTTATAATTGCAGTGTCCAAAATACAGAGTGCCCCAGGCCTTTGGCTACTGTCACATTGCAGAGACTCTCAGTGGCAACTTCTATTCCCTCTGATTCACAGCAACTCCATCAAAGCCCTAGAACTGCTTGAGGTGCAGTATCTGTAACCTGCCATCTTTGTATCCCTCGTATGCCAGGGTCTGGCAGTGGTTGTGTTCTTGCATTTCCACCCACAACTTGTATCTTAGATGACTTTCCTCCATGGTTATCATTTTCTTGCTTTCCAGGCTCTATTATCCTACAAGAATCCTAAAGTCTTCCTCAGTTTATACTCTGGCTCTCTGAGAATTGTTTTAATCTCCACTCATATCCCTATAATGAATATTTTTTTCATCTAGAAAGCAAGCACAAATGTCACCAATGTCTTCTCCTTATCTTCTGCCTCTTCCCTTTTTAAAATCACCAGAGAATTTACCAGAAAAACTAAAAAAATCAACAAATACAGGCAATAATATCATGATGATGTGAGTCGTTGTGAAAAGTCCCACCACACTCTCTGTACAAGATGAGTAAGGAAGGGTCTTTACTAAGTTAACAGTGGGGATGGGATGAGGAGGCAGGGTCACGTCCCAATGAAGACAGCTGTTTCTCCACAACGGGTGATGTGTGGTGATCGTCTAATGAATAGGAGGTAGTGGGTTAGCTCAGTCTGCAGCTTCGGGGCTGTACTGCATCAGGAAACCTTGAGGTGATGCCTGACGGTGAAGCTGCTATTCTCCAACTTGACTTTGATAGATTTTGACTGGAATATTTCAGAATGGAGTTATTCTGAATAAAGAGAACAACTGTTATTAAGCTAATAATACTCAAGCTGAGGATATATGGCTTGCTTTGAACACCGAACATATGGTAAAAATGAAGAAAAACTACTAGTTAATTTTCACACTGTTAAAAAAGATTTTACTCAAGACATTAAGGAAGTTCTCTAACAGCCTTTGTATGTAGGAATAAAAATATTTCTACAATAAACGCAATTTGCAGAAATGCCAGGCAAGTTTTCAAACAACGAAGCTAATGTTAATGTGTGAAAATCAGTTTCTTTCTCTTCCAGGATCCAATACAGTTGTCACCATGAGGCCTTTTGAATTTAAACATGAGTGTACCTAAAATAATGCTGACTGATTTTGAGCAGTTTCATATAGACGATACAATAGTTGAAATGTTGTCTTCTTTTGGGTGTATCTATTTCAAAACACTTCACTAACAGATGTCTCTGTTGGAACCTATGTTGCAGAACTGAGAACCTAAGTAACAAAGAAAGACACACACACCCAGTCACATCAAAATAACCTGTGATTTGCATGTGCTTCTTCACATGGTTTTTATGAGCACTGGTAGACATTAATAAACAAAACTTCCTTCCTGTTTTCTTGTTCTTTTCAATTTTGTTTTCTCCAGAAGACTCGTGGAAACTCCACTAGATTGAAAATTGTAGTTTTTCACTTCTATCTGTTTCTATAGGCTTTGTAATACAAACTTTCATAGCTTGTTCTAAAGCGTAGAGTCCATTTCTCTTCCACTTCATAACATTGGCCTGTTCTGTTGCTTTAGCTAATGAACAAGGCAGAGTGGAGGTTAAGTCCATTTTATATCCAAGTTAGAAGAATTCTTGCCCATCCTTTCGGGTTATAGACAAACTTCCACTTCCATATAGCCAACCATGCCTGCTCTGATGGGTGGTAAGAACACACTACCAAGAATCACCTTACTGCTCTTGTCAATAGCCTAACAACTGAAAACTGCATAAAACAATCTCATGGACCAGCCAATGACATTCCTTTCTCCATATGAACATAGATATGTCAACCAGTCTAGCAAAGATCAACAAAACCACAAGACAGGTAAGTCTATTACACCCTCAGAAACATGAATGGCATCTACAGTTCTTTAAGTAGTTTGTCGCCCAGTAGAAGTCAACTAAGCGTGGTTAATAAGGCCAAGAGATGAACTGCTTTAAAAAAAATAATAAATATGAGAGGTAAAGAAAACTAGTGCATAGAGTCTATATGGCAGAGTTGGTATCAGCAGTTTTACTTAAGGAAGATTTTCACAATTAACTAAAAATCTGAGACAAGACACAATGAGTAAGGTTTATTTCTCATTCAAGTAACAAACGTTAATTTTGTTTTTACCATAAGCATTTTTTATAGTTATAAAGGGTCAGAGACCCTGAATATATACTATATTATGTACATTATAGCACTGAATAAATAATATAAATGTATTAATTTTAATAAAGGTTAGTTTTCTAACAGGGAAATTTTAAGATTGGGAAAAATACTAAGATTAGAGTAGAAAAGCCTAGGCCAATCTTCAGTCAGATGGCAATTAATTCCTGACACCAGGGAAAGCTAGGGTACTAGCATATCATCAGATCTAACCCATGTGGAAAAACACAAATTAAATCAAGGTATGAAGATTTTAAAATTGAAATACTTTTTCAAAATACTTAGTCAATAATTTAAAGGTAAGCAAGACACCATGACAGTATGAAGAACTGAATGAAGCTAATAAAGATGAAAAGGCAAATAATATTAATATAGACATATATTAGAAAAATAACATGCTGCCATGGTGTCATCAGGCCAAATGGATCACAATAAAGAAGGTGGAAGGCGGGTTAGATGGAGAAGTGATACGTGTTTTGACTTTTAGAAAATATATATTTAAATTTTAACTGTGTGTGTGTGAAAACATTTTGTTCTTATAAACACACTTAAGTAGTTTGAGGGCAAGATATGTCATCAAAATCACATATAATGTTATTCAGAAGAATAAAACGGACTGGGAATGACTGACTGACAAAAAGTGAGAAAATGAAAGAAGTTTAATGGAATATTTTTCATGGATTCTTATCAGTATTTTGACTATTTGTTAGTACAGACGCATTAAGATTTCTCACTAAAATTTTGCCATATGCATTTTATTGAAATAGTGCAAACTACAATGAGCAAGTTAGATAATGTGCCCATTCAAATAAAAACCAACAGATTTCAGTCATTTAAGTGAGGGTGCTCAATTTCACAAATAATAATAAATTAAGATAATATTCCTGGAACACGTCTTTATGTTCCTTTTCCTACTCTTTGTTCTGTGGCAACATCAAGACCTTTCTTCTAATTAGCTCAAATAGCACCTTTGCTAGAATTGTACCATCTTATTTTTCAACTTGTAAAGGAAATATTTTGTAATGTTTCTATACTAGTACCTGGGTTGGCAAAGAATTGTGTAAAGAGGGACTGCTTGAAGCAAAAAGTAACATCTACTATTTCCAAGATAGTTATTTGTCAGATTTTACCTGACAGCCAGATGTTGATTTAACTTTATTGAGCTTAATGCCTGAATTTAAGAAGAAATTATTACTCAAAACATTAAATTTCTGAGAATTGGTAGGAAGCTTTCTTTAATATAATAGGAACATTGAAATTGACACCAAAATCATGACTGTCAGACGAATATTAAATGTCGCAATTTAAAAGTTTGAAGAAATGGCACTTTGACAAATAGCTTCATCAATACTCTGTGCTCCATTGCCCTGTAGAATGTGTGCTTGGAGAGAGCAGTTTGGAGAATGTTCCAGAAGCCCTGCAGACATATTTAACCCAGCAGAGCCTACGCAGCCCTGAGGCTTCAATGATGATAGGAGATCTTGGCAGGAGATGAGTGTGAAGTCATTGTAAGTAACTCCTCCAGCTTTTCTCCAGCATTGTCAAGTGAGTGCCGTCTGAGAATCCTTTAGTATTCAGGAACCACAAGTTTTACTAAGCCTTGAATGTTTCTATTCCTCACGGATACTAAGAATCATGAAGCCAGATTCCCCTTTATATCTCTATTTTAATGTTGTAAACGTAATAAATTCCTTCTGATTTGCATACGTGCTAGGCTATGGGGAAAGATTATGAAATTATAAAATAGAAGGAAGTATTTAACAGAGAAATTGGTGTGCCAAATTACGTGAGTCATTGTTAAGTATTTAGCTGTGCTGCCAGTTAAGATCTTCCTATGTCTTGGACTCACCATTATCATCTTCTTGCCAACAGAAAATGAATCTATCACAAATGCCTATTTGCCATTGACCAAAGGAATCATAGAGAAAGGCAATTCTGCCACATTTTAGATTGAAGACCATATGGAAGCTACTAGTTTCGCAGCTTCCAATCACCCCACCATCATTAAGAATGCACAGGACACTGAAAACAGTAACAAGGGAAGACCAGGTAGAGGGTAATATTTTGCCCCTCCTCTTTGTCCCCCTCCCAGGTCCCCTTTGCCTCTGAGTGGATCCCCTACCCTAGGGCTTCCCTCTTCCCTGGGAGAATTTTCCATAGGGAGAATTAGGAGCATCTTCCACTGAGGCCAGACAAAGTAGTCCTCTGCTACTTGTGTGCCTGGAGCCTGGGGCTTAGTCTCTGGGAACTCCCCAGGGTCTAGGTTAGTTGACACTGTTAGTCTTCCTATAGGGTTGCCATCTCCTTCAGCTCCTTCAGTCCTTCCCCTAACTCTTCCATGGGGGTCCCCGACCCTAGTCTAATGGTTGGCTGTAAGTTTCTGGATCTGTCTAGATGGGCTGTGGGTGGGGCTTCTCAGAGGTCAGCCATGCTAGGCTGCTGTCTACAAGCAGAACACAGCATCAGTAATAGTGTCAGTATTTGGTGCCCACCTATGGGATGGATCCCAAGTTGGGCCAGTCACTAGTTGGCCATTCCTTCAGCCTCTGCTCCATTTTGTCCCTGAATTTCTTTTAGACAGAAACAATTCTGAGTCAAAAATATATGTCTCCATTCTTCCCCATTCTTTCACTGGGGGCCCTGTCTAACTAACTACTAGGGGTGTTCTCTTCAGGTTTCATCTCTCATCTTGGCCATTTCAACTAAGGTCACCCCCATTGAGTCCTGGGAGTCTTTCACATCTCAGCTCTCTGGGACTTTCTAGAAATTCTGCACACTCTCACCCTCACCCTCCACTCTGACAGCTGAATATTTTTATTCATTCTCCTGGCACTCTGGGCTTCTTTCCTGTCTCCCCCTGATACCTGATCCCACCCCGTTTTCCCCTACTCCTCCACTTTCCCACCAAAACTTCCCCCTTCCTCCCCCTGCCTCTTGGGATTATTTTGTTCCCTCTTCTAAGTGGGATTGAAGCATCCTCACTTGGGCCGTCCTTATTGTTTAACTACTTAGGATTTGTGGAGTTTATCATGGATATCCTGTACTTTTGGCTAATATCCACTTATTAGTGAGTACTTATCATACATGTCCCTTTGGCTCTGGGTTACCTCACTCAGGGTGATATTTTCTAGTTCCATCATTTGACTGCAAAATTCATGATGTCCTTGTTTTTTAATAGCTTAATAGTATTCCATTGTGTAAATGAACCACATTTTCTGTATTCATTCTTCAGTTGAGGAAAATATGGGTTGCTTCCAGTTTCTGGGAAGCTGGAAGGTAGAAAGTATTTTAAAGCCCATAAAATACTATTTATGGCTTCTGGAAAAATTGTGAGAGACCCAGAGCATAGGCTTATCTTTTCTTGCAGCCAAACAATGCGAGTGAAGCTGCAAGCTCTCTGCAGCATTATTCTCTGATAGACTCTAAAATGGTGAATTTATAGTGATCTCAGTGCAATGGTCAGAACTCATCAAGGAGAAGCCATTAGTTCATCTTGTCTCATTAAGTTAAAAGGGATTCTCTGACAGTACATTTTCCCTGTTATTTATAGAAGAATTTTTGTTGTAAATACAACCACTCCTGCAATTTTGTTCATCTTCATTTGTTGTTCATGCTGACACAACAGACAATCCCTTCAGTGGTGTACATTCATTACGTTATGCAGTTTGGTAAAAAAGAACATTTATTAAATCTTTTCAAAGGATAATGTAAGGGTATTCGTCAAACGATTTATTAATGTTAAGACTGTTTACCTGCAGATTACTCTTGCAGGATGTGTGTGTGTGTGTGTGTGTGTGTGTGTGTGTGTGTGTGTATGTGTGTAAAAGGTATAATTAGAAGAAAAATGATAAATTCTTCCTGTTGCGCAAAAGGAAGTTATGAGAGGCAAGCTACTGCTCGGCTGCATGCCTCCTCTAGGAATCTGGTGCTGTTTAAACTGCCCAGGTCACACTCACGAGGCCTTGACGGAAGCTGGATATTAAGGCTTAGATCTGATGGGCTTCCCCTGTGGAGGTACAGAAATCAGAGCTGAGAGCCTGACCGGCTTCACAGTCTGATGAGGCCATTAGCTCTCTGTAGCATTTAAAAAGTTAGGCAGAGTCGAAAGGGATAAAAGAGCTAAGAGAGGTTTCAAAGTCTCAACTCCAATGAGATCATTTCAAACCAAATCCAGAAGGCACTGCTGTACACACCACTACAGATGTCCACCCATGACATGGTGAGCTTTCCCTGAAATAAGACAATACCAAAAACTTCAAGATAATGGCATTACCAATGGTCTGGCTTACATATATAAAAGTTATAAGAAAACAGACTGAAAAAGAAATCTCACAGTTCCCCAAGACCAATAAGTGAATCTACTCACAGATTTAAGTCACTTATCAGATATGGGAAACATACATACAAAGTGACCAAACCTGAACAAATCTCAGTCAATATTCTATAAATGCCAGTTACAGCCAGTTCAAAAAAAATAGCCAGAAATAAAAATGCACATAAAGGGGCAAGAGAAACATTGACCCTGGCATTGTTGATGACTGCGATGAAAGGTGGATGACAAGAAATGGCGTTAAACGGATGAAAAACAGTTTCAACTTGTAATTTCACAACAAATAAAAAAATCCTCCGAATGTGGATATAAAATAAAGAAGAATAAAACAAATGAAATAAATTTATCACTCAAATAAATGAACTAAAAAAAAAAATCATAGTCGTTTTATATCAGTATCTCGCTCAGCTCAGCTTTGGCCCTTTCATGTTATCTTATCAAGCTAGAAGTGATTACTGGGTCAGTAGTGGCACAACTGTTTGGAAGATATCAAGTTGATCCTGATGGCCTCTGAGGCCTGCTTCATAGGAGGGAACTTGTGTTCAGTACTGTGTCACAGCCCATGATTAGGGAGATCATAGGCAATAAAGGCTGACTTACTTCTTTTGTTTCGCTAGTGGACATGTTATCAAATTACTTCTTAAATCATATTTATATTCACAAACAAATGCTATCTCCAACTTTGATCCAAGTAGTTTCTCCTTGCATGGAAGAGAAGTTGATTCGTAGATAGTAAAGATGTAAAGAACACTGGCCTATTTAATGTTCAGCCTTAAATAGGACACTCATATCAACACCTGGAAGGTTGAAGGTACATCGTGGAAAAGGAGAGGGGAAGAACGTAAGTTCAACAATAGGGAAGAAGTCCATGAAGCAATGTCATGGTGGCATAATATGTCCATGGCACTCAGGAACTCACAGTAGCTGTGGCTCCCCATATAACACTAAATCCAGTAAACATTTTGCCAGAGGAGGAAAAAGGCTTGTTACATACTCCTCTCTATGAGTGAGATAATGGCACTCAGGATTACTGAAAGAGAAGTCATTGTCTTCTATGATATTACTGATGAGTTACCTCATCTCTATAGATAGCTCCATATCTATCCTCATACAAATGGCCCAAGTTGAACCCAATGGGTCACAAAGCAGTAACACACACACAAAAGAAGTCTTTAGGTGGAATGAAAATTTGATGAAGGGAGAGTATGTGCTGGCAGGGTTGGGATGAGGATAAGAGAGGTGGGAGAGATCAGTTGATCAGAAAGTATTTTGTATGATTGTCAAGGACTGGATAGTAAAAAGAAAATTATATTAGAATGAAATAAAACGCAAAAGCAAAATAAATCCACTACTAACTTATTCTAGTTTTTGTTACAGCAATGAAATGCCTTGACAAAAGAGAACAGAGAATCTTTCAGCTTGCAACTTCAGCTTGAAGTCCATTACTCTGAAGAAGTCAAGGCAGGATCTTCAAACAGCCAGTTGAATCACATCTATACCCTCACAGAAGCAGAGGAGGGGAGATGGGATAAGGGGTTGGGGGGGGGGCTGGAAAGAGAATAACATTGAAATTTAAATAAAGAAAATATCCAATAAAAAAGAAATTAGTAGAGGAATAGACTGCTTTGGAACAGAGTCTGCGAGCTGTAGGAGTGGGGGTTGGTGGATTTAGGAGATTAGTCAACCTTATCCTAAGGATGCTTGGGATGTCATGATAAAAGAGAAGTCTAGATTTTCATGGATTGGGTTATAACAATTACTCAGTAGTGGACAATAATCTTGATTCAGAATGCCATCTTAAGGTATATTTCAGACGTGAATACCTCCTCAAATACCACAGACACTACCACACAATGCTTGTTAATTAACCAACTAAATGCGATCTCATCAAACCAAAGCCATTTGAAATGATAACATTGAACATATAAGCATGACACACCAAGGTAGGATTCTTCTGATCTGAAGGTTTTACTGGTAGATGCATTATCAAAACACTAACACATCAAATCCAAAGAGAAGGAAAAATCTCATATTGTTTCATCAGTGGTTCTTTTAGTTGAGAAGAGCTATGAATACCAATTATCTCACAGGACATCAAAATCCTCAGATGATCTGAGGGTTGCTAATTAATATGCAGACTTAACATTTTAGTATTTTTAGCATAAACAAGAGAAATCACCGTGGACATCAGTTCTGTGAGTCTCAGAGTGTTTGCTTTCGATTTTCCCCTTAGCACTAAGTACAAAAGGGATAAGTACCGTGGCTGAATATAGCATTTGGGTGTTTTACTTTCTCCATTTTAATGACACAGTTAACACACATTGTGCTATAGAGCAGGATCCCTTGGGGGGAAAGCATGCTAGCAAATCATTAGTGATCTCCAATGCTGTTCCTCAGCCTGTTATGCCTCCCTGAATGCCTCCCTGACCAGAACATTCATTTTCAGGGCTCCATATTTCACTCAGATCATGAACTGCATCATGAGTCATTTACTGAGAAGTTGTCGGCCATTAGACAGCATTCATTTCTCGGTTGCTAAAATTTATAACCACTTACTGCTTCAATTATTAGAACCCTTCTGCCTTGCATAAAGTGAGCGTGTATATCTTAACAAATCTTATAAATAAGCATGTAACTTTAGGTATAAATCAGTTCACTAGGGTTGTGTTAAATTATTAATGCTATAAATATACTATAAATCATCACTAAGTACTTATACCACACTGGATTATCAATAAGTTGATAACAGAATGGGTATAGATAAAACTCATTGACTCTGACTGTCAGACATGTTTACCTTCTTAGCATTTTTTGGGAATATGGACAAATAAAATCTTATATTTGTAAGACGTTAAAATTTTTCAGTGCAATGGTTTAGTTGTTAAACTATGATTGTATACGTCCAGCTTTGCACTAATGTCTAAAGACTTCTTCACGTGCAACAAAATGGTTGGAAGAGACTTAATATTATCTACATATGTTCAGTCTAATTAGGCTGCTTAATGACTCCTGTGAACAAAACATGTATGTTTAACAGTACACTCATTTCCATTATAAAAAGACCATCTTCACCTGACTTCTGCATCAGCTCCTGTCTCCAGGTCCCTGCCCTATTTGAGTCCCTTTCCTGACTTCCTCCAATGATGGACTACAATGTGGAAGTGTAAACCAAGTAAACATTTTCCTTACCAAATTGCTTCTAGTCATAGTGTTTCACTGTAGAAAAAAGAAACCCCAACTAAGACAAAAACAAACCTTGGTAAGAAAAAAAATGCCAAAATAGTTTGTTTTGGTCAACTATTTCTGGGCATGAAGCCCTCCCTGAAGTGTTGCTGATAAATCCAATTGGAAAAAAAATTTTTTTCTCCTTTTCCCAACAGGTGTCAATTGCAAATAGCTTTTTGGATAAGGGTGCCCATTTGTGCCAATTTCTGCCAATTTCTCTTCTTAGTGATTGACTTTTTTGTGTTTTGAACGTGTGTATGCCTTCTACATGTTGTCATAGTCTCTATCAGTTCATTTGTGTATCAGTCCTGTTGTGTCTGGAAGATACTGTTTCCTTGGAGTCATCTGTCATGTCTGACGTAACAATATGCACCGTGTCTTCTGTAGATCCCTGAGCCTTGAGATGTGAGTTTGCTAACGACATCCTGTTTAGATCTAAATGGTGATCAGCAGCAGCCTTCTTAACCACAGAGCTGCTGCAGAACCTTAGCAATGAAAGCCCATGCCTGCTTGCTAAAGGAAAACGAATTCTTATGAACATACACATTGGCAGCCAGAGTTTTGTTATAGAGAACTGAAGGTTAAGTTTTAACTGATGAAGGTCATGCTGTATCCAAGAATTTATATGGAAATTGATCTCACCTGAGGCCAGGGTGTGTGTGTGTGTGTGTGTGTGTGTGTGTGTGTGTGTGTGTATACACACATGCGTGTGTGTATCAATAGTTAATGAAAAAGAAGATATGAATTTTTCAGATCAAGGATACATGGGAGGGATTGGAGGAAGGAAAGGGAAGGGAGAATAATGCAATCATATTATAAAATCCTCAAGTAATGAAATAATTGAAAAATAAAATATAATGTTGAAGAAAGTCTTATTTTCAACTTAAAAACAAAAATATTGCAAGCTAATCACATAATACTATAAATCACTAGCATAATGGCACCATAATACACTGAAATTAGCAGGCTGAAATGTTACTTTGCTGAACATGAAAGTCAGAGAAGGAGGCTTGGAAGAAGAAATCAACCCTGGGAATTAATCCCCTTTTTCTGAAGTTATAGGCATGATGACTTTGCAAGATCCTCATCAGCTAATTTGTGCATCATGTTGGGAAAACAGAAGCATCACATATATCCCAACAGCCATTTATAGAATGCTTCCTGATTTTAAAAAAGGCACCCTGTTTAATACAGGGTGATATTGGGGTCTTTATATCCCCACCTCAATATACAGCCTCGTTGCTGTTCCCAGAAAAGCTCTCTGGCTCTGAGGAGTAGTCAGGAGTGAAGAAGTTCCCTTGTCTTGAAGGGCATTCCTTGAAAACAAAAAAGAGAAAACAGTGTTCGCTTGACAGTGTCCCATTATCAAAAGCATTTAAATTAACGGAAGATTTTCTTTGATATCCTTTGACAATAAACAAATTATTTATATTCATTTTGCAGCCTCATTCATCTTCTAATAAGAGAGTTAAAGACCATGAGAAATGGCATCAGTACCTTAGAAGAGCCCAGAGTCCCTCCTGAGTGTAGATAGCTACATTACAGAATACAACCAAAAAAATACTAAATCTATTCACCAATTGTGAGGTTTGGTCACTTAATGATAACTTATTTAAATAATTTTCAGAGGAAAATTATAGTTATAATTGCTATAAAGTTATAGCAAGCTGTTCCAACTTGAGAGATAACACTCTCAAGAACATTTCAATGCACAATTCAATGAAAAAAAGAAAATTAAGAAAAACGAGGATGCCGGGCAGTGGTGGTGCACGCCTTTAATCCCAGCACTTGGGAGGCAGAGGCAGGCGGATTTCTGAGTTTGAGGCCAGCCTGGTCTACAGAGTGAGTTCCAGGACAGCCAGGGCTACACAGAGAAACTCTGTCTTGAAAAAAAAAAAAAAAAAAAAAAAAAAAAAAAAAAAAAAAAAAAGAAAGAAAGAAAGAAAGAAAGAAAGAAAGAAAGAAAGAAAGAAAGAAAGAAAAACGAGAAATACATTCATCTGACCATCAACTGAGATCTGTTATCTAAGTAGTAGATAAGCTGGTTAGTTTTGTTCTTCTTGACTGAGTTTTCCAAGTAAAGTGCTTGCTGGAACTCATTTAAATAATTAGTTTAAAATAAATTTAATATAAAAAAGCTGAAATTCAAAATGTACATGGGACACATGGAACATTCTTATACAGCTTTCATATTTACTTTCATAGAAAGTAAACAGAAAAATCTGGACTTATCATTGCATTTGAGGTTCAATTTAAACACCATTATGGTTGTCCAGTAAATATATTTACTTTGATGCTATGGGGGAAGATCAATTTTTAAAAAGAAAATTTTAGAAATAACTAAATTTGAGGTATTCCACTGAGTTGGAATAATCATTTAATTAAACATTACTTGAAAAGACTAACTTACTAGTGAGAAACTTTGTAATTTCATACAGGTAATGTAAGGGAAAATTACTATTCCCAGTAATCAAAAACAATAAGTCAGGGAAACAGTGACCCATTAACATTCATCAGCTCAATGTCTAAGGACACTGTTTCCATCACTGTGACTTGAATATAGTCCAAATACCTCAGAGAGATTTATAATTTATGTTCTTGCAGCAGCTTACAGAAATCTGTTCCAACATAACTGTGTGTGCTTTCCATTCTTTGTTTGGTTGCCTGATTTTGTTTCATTTTAAGACAGGGTCTTACTATGAAACCCTGGGCTGGCCTGGACCTTTTCCTGTAGACCAGGTTGGCCTCAAACTTGCAGAGATCCACCTATCTGTCTCCCTTGTGCTGGCATCGCTCCTTATATTTGATTAATGTGTTACTTGTTATGATAGGTTCTTCCTCCCTTGCACACCTTTAGTTCAGGCTGTTGGGGTCAACCTGAGGCTCGAGATGAGGGCATAAATACAGTTAACCTGGCCAAAAGCTTTCAATATCTGTTTGGTGTTTGACTCAGATAGTCTGACTAGAATGAACCCTATATTGTCTTGCAGCTGCTAAGAAAGCAATTCTTTTACTTACTACTTGAAAACTGTGCCCTGAAGCTACTTCTCTGAGATTTCAGTCAAAACTGAAGATCCAACAGGAAGATAACACCCATGCCATTGAAAAACTCTTGCAAATCACGTGGGCAAAACTCATTTGTAGATGGCACTGTTAAATGAGTTTTCTTCCTCCTCCAAACTAAACAAAATTTCACTTTCCATTTTAGAGACAGGGTTTTTCTACACAGCCTTGGCCATCTTGGAACTAACTATATAGACCAGACTTGCCTCAAACTCACAGTGATCTGCCTGCCCTATCTCCTGAGTACTAAAGTTGGTGTGTGCCAACGTGCCCAGCTTAAACAGTGAGGTTTGAATGAATTTTTAACCTGGTTAATAAGTTTTTCAAGGTTCTCCTCCTTCCTGAATATTTCCATTAATGTCAGCATTATCATAGGATTTCCTGTCATTTCTACCTCTTTTGAATGATGGTGATTCCAGGATTACAGTTCCAGTCCACTTTCATTCTCTTTTTGCATCTTATTTGTGGAGTCATATCCACATTAATAATTTTATCTACATTTACTGATTACGCTCAAACTAACAATCTTGTCCACCACCACTTTGAGCTTCATAGTCATTTACTCGGTTTTCTGTAGGAGATAGTCACTGTATGTTTCATAAGTAGCTAAAACTTAATACAAAAAATAACATCTAACGAAGTTCTGTTTTTACTCTTCAAACTAGGCTTCTGAACTTGTCCAATTTGTTCATTCACCAAAATAAATAGCTACATTATTAATACTGTATGTTAGCTTTTTCTCAATCAATGACAAATACGTCACACTATCATATGAAGAGGAACTTGTAAATAAATATCACAAAGCAGAGAAAGACAAACTTCAGAACTCTGATATCTTCACTGGAGCATTGACCAATTGCAAAGGTGAGTGGGTTCAAAATATTAACTTGTATACAAGGGGGAAGTTGAATTTTGTATCATACCTTATAGGTTCATAGTCAAGTCCCAGAAAAGAGAAACTTCAGGAAGAAGGGACATCAGCATAACAGTGACTATTGCAGAAAGTCATTCTAGATCTCTGTCCTGACTCAACTGAAGTTACCAACCCTTCACCGTCTGTCTTAGTCAGGGTTTCTATTCATGCACAAAACATCATGACCAAGAAGCAAGTTGGAGAGTAAAGGGTTTATTCAGCTTACACTTCCATGTTGCTGTTCATCACCAAAAAAAGTCAGGACAGGAACTCACACAGGGTAGGAACGTGGAGGCAAGGTTGGATGGAGAAGCCATGGAGGAATGGTGCTTACTGGCTTGCTTCCCCAGGCTTGCTCAGCTTGCTTTCTTCTAGAACCTAACATTACCAGCCTAGGGATGGCACCGCCCACAATGGGCCCTCCCACCCTTGATCACTAATTGAGAAAATGCCTTACAGCTGAATCTCATGGAGGCATTTCCTCAAGGGAGGCTCCTTTCTCTGTGACAACTCCAGCTTGTGTCCAATTGACACATAAAACCAGCCAGTACACCATCCCTATCTCAATGCTCAGAACCATAGAATATAAGAAGAAGATAGACCCAGTATGAAATAAGAACAAAGGATCCAGCTCCAGAAACCATACTCTCAATAGATGCTGCTGCTGCTGGTAGTGTACCACGGACAACAAAGCCATGATCATGTATTCAGGGAAGCAAAAGATAGCACACTGAATGAAAGTATGGAGAAATGAGAATTTCCAAAGTCAAAAACATGCTTCAGAAGGTAGAAAAATGTAATATTTGAAACTTTAAATGCAGTGGATGGGTGTCGGAACAAATAAGGCTAATGGAAGTGGAATGGCTGATGTGGAAGTTAGTGGAATTTAAGGTGATATGAGCTACCAAGTAATGGAAGTGTAGGATACATATTTGAAAATGGTTAAGACAGATTTTTTTAAAATTTTTTTTACCTATTATTTTATTGTGAGGATAAAGAATGGGTGACAGAAAAATCAACATCATGATGATGGGAACCGTCAGCTTATACTCAAAAGTTTCTTAAAATTCCAGCAAGCACAATGAAAACAACCTGTGGAAAGATCGTCATAAAATTGTCTGAAAGAAGCAACCGGAGAACAAGGGACACACAATCTCCAAGGAAAAACAGTACTGAAAGATTCTTTTCTGCAAAGGTTATGGAAGACAGAAATAATAGACTGAGGAAGCTGAAATGTAGTATTTAAAGTGTCCCTACCACAGAGCTGTGCTTGGGTCTGCTGAGGAGCTGGGAGTCAGCAGGGAGAGTGTGGTGAATTCATTACCATGATCTCTCACCAGGCCCTGATGAGAATTAACTGTGTTCAGTAAGGCACCCATCACCAGAGGCTCTCACCATCACAGCACAAAAACTACTAAAATTCAAAGCACCTCCCCACACACGCTCACCTCTCTTTCAGTCCTCTGTCTTCTCTCTTTCATTGTCTTATGTTCTCCCTCTTCCTTCCCACATCTTTTCTTCAGAAGCTACCCCCTCACCCTTATTCCTGGCAGGGTGACTGACAAACTCATAGGTTTGCTCCTCCCCCACTGGACACCAAGAGTCACATGTGCAATGGTTTGCTTGAGAAACTCACACATGGAAGGTGTTTTATAGAAATTAACTTATACTATTCTGATTATTTGGTAATATAGAGTTATGCTCTTTTTTTTTTAGCTTGTGGTTTAATTCAACTTTAGGGCTGCCTTGCCTAAAAGTTGAGTTAATACATTGGCTCTGTGTTATTTTGTGCGGTTGTGTGTGTATGTATCTTGATTATATTTACACAAGAGAATTATTTGAAGACTTTTATCTCTAAGGTATTTTATCAGGATGCATGTTATGTAACAATAATAAGAAAAAGACGTCATGAGCTTGAGAGGACATAAGGAGGGATATAACAGGGACTTAGGGACAGAACGTCGGAGGACATGGAAGAAGTTTTAAAAGGAAGCAGACAATGTAAATATATTTTAATTAAAATTTTAAAAAAATTATTTAGAAAGAAATTAATCATGTATCCTGAGCAAGCATTGGGCCTGATTTCGAATCCCCACATAAAGCCAGGCATGGAGATGGTTGCCACTGTTGAGAGGCAGAAACAGATGCCTAGAGCTTCTGGCCTGCTAGCCTAGTCAAAATGGAGGGCTCTACATTCATTGAAAAGAATAAGACAGAGAACAATGAAAGACACCCATAGTCCTCTTCTCCATGCACATGCATGGGAGTGCATACCACATACACGTGCCCAGACACACACATACACATATATCCTCCATACACCAACACCCCTCTCTGTGTCTCTCTCTGTGTGTCTCTCTCTCTGTCTCTTCTCTGTCTCTCTGTCTCTCTGTGTGTGTCTCTCTCTGTCTCAATCAATTTTTAGACAAGGTAGTTCTAAAGTTGAACTATACACATACACATATATACATATCTTTGTCAAAACCATAATTACTTTTATAAGGGGCAAATGTATTAAAATACAACTCAGTTCAAAGTCAATGTAGATCCTTTCTTTGTTAGTAAAAGTGGTAAATTTAGGTACATCAATATGACTGTTAAATACCAAAATGAATGGTAAAATAGTTGTACAATAGCAAAATTTTGAAACTCAAGACAGTAAAATAATGACATGGACTTTATTCCCTACCAGTATAAACACTTTTTAATTGTAAGCAAGTCCAAGCTTTTGGCAAGCTTTGACATTTCTAAATGCTTTGCAGTGTTGAGTCTATGGCTTCTCCAGGTTCAACATACTGAAATGCTCCAATGCTCACAATGTTCCGAGGGAATCTGATAATCAGCTTGGTTCATAAAAGAGACTGGGTTACTTCAGAACTATAGTAAGAAGCTGACCACTTCCCCCAAAAATCCACACAAAATAAAGTGTACACATAGTGGCAGGGGGTGGGATATCTAGCACTGAGTAGGTCAGTTCTTTTCATATGACTTCTGCCTACATGGAAGACACCTTGTTAGTCTCACAGCTCACTTAAATCTGAACTGTGCATCTCTCTAGGACATTTGTAGACTTCTTTGAATTGATTTGGATGACATCAGTAATTCCACTCTTGTGTGTGGTATCATGGGAGAGGGGCACATATGTGATGCACATGCATAATGGGAAATGTAAAACCACAATCAGTGCCATTATTTCATTAATCCAATAAGTGTCAATGAATAGAAAGCTGACGTATTGCCTTAACATGATGTCAGAGCAGAGCCTACACTGATATTTTAAATAACATCAAATCTAAGTAAAATATTTGCCAATGATTTGTATTATAAAACCATCAATTTTCTCTTAGTTATAAGAATAATTCTAGGGTTTAAATGATTGTACAAAGTTGTATAAATCTAAACTACATTATTTAGAAGTAACATGTTAATTAGCAGATGTGTAACATTCCTTTCTATCATGGTTTATTTTCTTCATTAGTATGTAATTTAGCTTCTAAACTTAACCTTCAATAAAGCATGATAGAACTTGGAAGCCAAGGAGATGGCTCAATGGTTTAAGGAACCATACAGCTTTTGCAGAAGTCCTAAGTTCAGTTCCCAGTATCCAATATCCCGCAGCCCACAATCTCATGAAACTCCATCTTCAAGGATCTGCTGCTCTCTTTTGGCCTCTATGAGCAATATACTAACAGGCACATTCCCCACACAGAAATTCACAAAACATCATTTAAATATTAAATGTTTGAAAGATTAAAATGGTAAGACTTAATTATTTGTGTATATTTTTCATAATTTATGTACTATTAGGAAGGAAATTGGGTATTTCGCAAATAGAATAATATTCTCTATCTTTATATAGATCCTGAGCATCAAGAGACGTATGTGTCAATGACAGAAAATGTGATTAGCTTTATTTTAGTTTAAAATAGCAATTGTATTCCCAGTCAGTTATTCTATTACTTATTTAACATGTCTAATGCATTTTAAGATTCATGATTTACTTAATAGCTACTGCCACCATGGTGTCACTGAAGCACTGATACCATGAAAAATGCACGAATCCAAAGGCAGCCATTCCAGGATGGAGAGCATGGCTCACAGGAAGCTGCCTTATGGCTTCTGTTAATGATGAAATTGGTGAAGGGGCTTTGTGCCACTGGTACAATCTACCTGAGAGGGAAAATGAAGGGAGGAAGTGTTCATTTCAGTGCATGGTTTCAGGTGTCTCAGTCCATGGTCAGTATGCTCTCTTGTGTCTGTGCCTGAGCTGGGGCAGAGCATCACAGGTCACAGGCATAGTTAGGCACCGTTCCTTCCTTAATAGCAGACAGGAGTGAGGAACCAAAACCAAGCGTCTTCAGGGGGACATCAAGGGAATGGGTTTAAGTGTCCACTTCTTCCAATGAGACATCATCTCCCATGATTTCCCAGTAGTAGTTCTCAAAGCTTTGGGACCCCATAGATAGAATCTTCTATTGTTAGGTCCACTATAATCCAGTTATCTGTGTTCACCACAGTCTCTTCCCATGTGTGCAGTACAGAATCATTATGGGGACACTTAATATTCAAACTATGACTCAACATATATGAAGAAATATGACCTTCCTGTAAATGATGTTACAAGACAAGCTTGCTCTCAGGGTCTGTGCTAACCGCCAGATCCATATACAGGCACACATCCTTTGTTTTTTGGGTTTTGTTTTGTTTTGTTTTGTTTTTAAATATTTCTGTTTTTCTTTCTTTTTTTAAAGATTTTTTTAAGGTTTATTTTTATTTTATGTATGTGAGGACACTGTAGCTGTCTTCAGACATACCATAAGAGGACATCAGATCTCGTTCTCATTCCGGATGGTTGTGAGCCACCATGTGGTTGCTGGGAATTGAACTCAGGACCTCTGGAAGAGCAGTCAATGCTCTTAACCACTGAGCCATCTCTCCAGCCCCACACACATTCTTTGTAAAACAGGGTCCACTTATTTTCTATTCCTGCCTTCCCTTCCAGGTTTTCTTTCACAACAACCAAAACAGCTAAGCACAGAGTACTTCCCATCTTCCCATGAATTACAAGTCTCCCCAATGTAACCATTCACAAATTCTGCATGTGTCTCCCATTTGGACTGTGAGTTATGTTGTGAAGCTACGCATGCTTAACAGATGCAAGTATGAAAAGATGCTTTACGAAATTTAAACTATAATACTACTTTAATTCTAAGATGATATAGATCTGTGTTTCTTATTATCCTATCATTTATTTTACTTTGAAACTTATTTCTCCTAAATTTTGGGAAATGCATCTACAAGGTGAGCCCTTTTGTGCTAAGCTTGTTTAGAGCAGGGAAATTGTTTGCAAATAAATGATTCCAGTATACCTTTGTCAGGGCTAGAATTACTGCCTGGCACGAGGCAACATTCCTCTTAATGTCCCTCAGACTTTGAACAGATTGGAGATAAGCACAGACAAAGCCATAATTCAGACAACGCTTAATGGTTAAATCGATTTGGGTCATAATATAAATGACCTGGAGATATACAATAAAACTCTTTTTCGTTAAAACAGTAATGTTTCTTTGGGGAAACACAGTCCGTTTATCTCCGTAACTTCATTTAGTCTGTGATGAGAAATGAATACAATATTGAAACAAAATATAGGGTAGGTGACCGGGTATTAGCATTCAGATTTCATTAGAATTTTAGCAGCATGAGCTGAAATGTAAAGAAGTCTGTTGGTGTGAGTGCAGAGAAAGCCTTAGTCAATGTTCTATTCCAAAGGGAAAGCCTTGTGTCTCAGTGTTTTGATGCTGTGAAGAGACGCCATGACCATGGCTACTCTTATAAATGAAAGCGTGAATGCTTATAGTTTCAGAGGATTAGCCTATCATCAGCATGGTCAGAAACATGGTAGCATGGACGCAGACATGGTACGCAAGAAGGACCTGAGAGTTCTACATCTAGATCTGCAGGCAGAAGAAATACACAGTCCCTGGGGCCTGGCTTGGGTTTTTGAAACCTCAAAGCCCAGCCCCAGTAACAGACTACCTCCAACAAGGTCACATTTACACTGACAAGGCCACACTAACCTTTTCAAATAATGCTACTCTAAAATGATTTAAATCTATAGATTCATTCTTATTCAAACCACCACACCTTGGATTTTTGGGTGAGAAATTGGGAGCTGAACGAGTGTGTTTAACAATAACTTACATTTTTACTCATCCACAAAATGTAATATGACAGATATTCTTGTTGTTAGGTATAAGAAAGTAAAGCATCTACGTTTGAGATCTGGGTATAGAAGCAAAGAAGTAAGTGTAAGACATCATCAGTCATCTCATTCATTCATTCATTCATTCATTCAATATAGATAACTCGCTAAGACTTGCTTAGGTTGAAAATGTTATATAGCATGTTTTCAGTTTAAGGAAGTCCATCAAATCTCCTTCCAAACTAAACTTAACAGATACTTAAGAGACTTTCTGCTTGTATGTTGAATATTCCTAGTGAAAGTTCAGTTGACTCGTATAGTTTTTCACAACAACAGCAACAACAAGAAGATTATTTTCTATGTAAAACAATGTTATCAAAATACAGATGTGTTTTAACTCAAAAGAAGCGGATCGCACACAATTGAGTAAAGGTCAACATGGCCATTTCTGGATTTTTATTTTAGAAATGTATTTTCACAACAAAGCTCAGATGATCCTAGGTCAAATTTTACTGAAGAGTGGATTCTCTGCAGTTCCAGTCATGCAACAATCCTGTTATCACAGGATATTCACCAGTATCCACAGTTAAAACATTGTTTCATCGCTGAGCTAGAGTGAAGTCAGAGATCATTCTTGCACTTGTATGTAGACTCCAGGATGCTAGAACCCTTCAAAGCATTGCAAATGAACACTGAAAGCCCATTAAAGGAAGGAACTACAGATACCAACAGCATGACCCATATCGACAAGATATGCCATGTGTCATAGTCGGGTTGTTTTTCTATTTGAACCTTGTAATCTACACATTTTCACATGTATCACACTTTCCCCTTCCATTATTTAAAATGGTCACTGGAACTAGACTCCTATACTTGCTGTGGTGTCAGGGTCAGGGTAGGCTCTGTGCAGGTTTCTGTAAAGAGTGAGGAGACCCTCTTATAAACACCAAGGTATGATGGGGTTGCTGACTCTCTACACCTCTACAGAAGAAACTTCTACACCACCAACACCATCTGCATTCCTGAAGCCACAGCTCATTCCTCCCCAATACTTCATAATATCTTCTGCAGCTTTGAGGCAGAGAATCCCCTTTCAAGTCTGTTTCCAGACTACATTTGGCTGATGCCACAGAGGCTTGTCAGCTTCCCAAGAACTAAGCTTCCTGTGAACATGAGAAGAAGACCTTAAGCTAATGAGTGTGGTGTGTGTCCATTTCCTTGAGTTCAGAAAGCTCAGGGCTGTTCCATTTCCCTCATACAAGATGTTTCTCATTGACTTCACTCCAGATGTTCCTGTGGCCTCTATGTTTGGGCTTACCCTGGCAAGGCATGGTTAAGTCTTTATAGGAGAGCCTCTGGAAATTCCTAGCTACAGTTAGCATCAATTACTTACCACAACACTTTCAAACTTCCAAGGCAAAAATTGAAAACAAATGAAAACTTCCCAATCTGGTAGTATTAACACCACGTTTTTCTGATGCCTGTGCCCGTGTTCTATTTTGGGCATTGGATGATTTACATTTCACTTTGAATATTTCTGTGAGCCATGTATTTAAACCTAGTCTATTAATGCAAAAAGATTTATGTTAAGCTCAGAGCCTTTAACTTATGCACATGTAGTTTAAATTCTTACCACACACAGTCTCTTACAAAGCTTACGTTCTGAACATTTTTATTTTTGAATATTAATAAGGGAGAGCCGTGTGCTAAATCTTAATGTGTATGCAAAATCTATCTTGAGCAATCTAGACTAATTTAAGAGAAACTCTCTTATACATTTTGTGACTTTTTAAAAGTAGAGGACCACTAGAGAAGAGATGGGCCTTTGGTTTTCTCAGAGCACTGGTTCTCAACCTTCCCAATGCTGCAACCCTTTAATCCAGTTCCTCATGTTGTGGTGACCCTCACCCATAAAATTATTTTCATTGCTACTTCATAACTAATTTTGTTACTTTTGTAAGTCATAAAGTAAAAATCTGGTATGCAGGATATCTAATATGCAACCCTCAAAAAGGGGTCTGGACCACAGGTTGAGAAGCATTGTCTCAGAGGCAGGGTAGCCATTTCTCCTTTGCTCTATAAAAGCACTTTGATCTGATGTGATCCCATTTATCTCCTGAGTAGTGTTTCCCATGATTTGTGAATTTTGTTCAAATAATTAATTATTACAAAAAAATTGTCATTTCATCAGTGCTCTAAGCTCCTTTTTCAAAAATTCAGTAGCCTTGTGCATATGGCTTTGTTTCTTTTAATTTCTTCTGTTGTTTTGTTCTTTATATTTGTTTTCTGACAGTGCTATACTGATTTGATGACTGTGATTTTGTAGCATATTTTAAACCCAGGGGATCTAATAACATTTGATTTGTTTATGATGCATTTAAAGGCTAATAAAGGTTTAATAAAATAGGATTGAACTTCCAAAATATGTACAAAATGGATAGGAACAAAATTTTAAAGTGCTGCTAGGGTATATTTATAAAATTTAAATAATAAAAATATTCTATTTTATATCACAAAAGTTTTACATTATAGAAGCCACTTCATAATAATGAGTCAGTAGAGCTGATGGACTACTGATCACCAAACAAAGAATTGTCTCTATATGTAGAGTCTAAATCTACCATCAAAGCAAATGGTTCCAAATAATATGTTTCCAAAACTTAAGACAAGGTCTGGGGAGATATGGGCATAAATTTGATCCCCATAATCCACGTTATTTATAAAACTTTAAAGTATATATACTGAATTCACATAATTTCTCCACATGTCTTCTATTCTCTAACTCCTCCCATATTCCCTCCAAACCCTTTAAACTCATTTTCTCTTTTCCTTTAATTATTACAGAGAGAGAGAGAGAGAGAGAGAGAGAAACAGAGAGAGAGAGAAACAGAGAGAGAGAGAGAGAGAGAGAGAGAGACATAGAATTACACTCTGCTGAGACCATCTAATGTTGCTCATTTGTAAGTGTGTTAGGCTGACCACTTGGTATTAGGCAACCATTTGGGGAGTTTATCCGTTGGCGAGACTGATTCTTTTCTCTTAGCAGTAACTAGTTGTTAGTGCAAATTTATAAATGTGGTTTTCTCCTAACTCAGATTTCCCCCAAATAATTGAGGCAGGTCTATTTTGCTTAACAGCTTTAAGGAACAACAGCTAAGCAGTATCAATCCATTTTAATACTCTAAACGAATCTGGCTGTTTTCCAGTCAAAGTTCCTGAGACACTTGCATTTTGTGGCTTTCTCTGCTCCAGATTTTTTCTTATGTTGTCTTCTGGACCATCTCTGTAGCTGTAGCACACAGCCTCGCCGATAAGGAGAACGCCACACTCAGGATTCTTCTGACAGCATTTATTGAACAGCTCTTCAAGATGGAGAAAAGGGGAAGGAAGCCGAGCTCAGAAAGCCCGCTGCTTAAATAGAGCTTTGGGAGACGTGCAGATCCCTCATTGGCTCAAATCTTTCATCCAATTGTCATACTCGGTTTTCGTGCCATGCGCAGGCGCATTCTCAAGTAAAGCTTCCGTGAAGAACCAGGAAGCAGAAGCCTGCGCCATCTTTTAATGGCAAATGCGGCTCCTCACATCTCCCCCTTCCTTATTAAACTGCAACAACAATCGAGGGCTGTTAGGTTGCCGATCTAGCCCACCATTCTACCGATAGGCGTTCAAGGCAGTTAAACAGTACGAGACCCTCCACACCTTTTATCCCGTGCAATGGGAACCTGAGCCCCGGGAAGTGTGGAGGACCACCACTAGGATACCTGGTGCAATGGGAACACGAGCCCTCAGGATATCCTGTTAAGTGATGGTGTCTCATTGTTTAAGCAGATTCAACCAGGCTTGAGGGGATGTTCCCTGCTCCACGGCAAGCAATGCTTGCGTGATCACCACCTTATCCTTTTGATGTTGTTGTTTGAATTTGCAGAGCAACCAGAGGGTAAGCAGCACTCCCCCAAAGATCATGCAGCCAAATAACCCTACCCCCACCCATTCCTTACTGCCCGAGTAAAATTTTCATATTGAATGGAGGTATTTATATACACAAGCAGGAGAACACAGGTGAAAACACTTTACCACGTGCACCATACAGCTGAGGTCACTAAACAGCAAAACAAGCTATGTGGGATAAACAATATACTTATCAGAGTGTGCTTCAGCTGTTATAGGCTTTTGACTAAACTGTTGATATAAAAGCAACACTCTTTAAGGCAATACACAACTTCCCCTGTTGGAGAAGTGAAAGGTCTAAGCCTTGTACCCACAAATTTATACCAATGAAATCCTTGAATTTTGCATCAGCTTAGTAACAATTATACAGATAAAGACAGCCTAATATTAACCACCTCAGTCCCCAAGTCCAGGGAATTGGGGCGCCGACTCTTCATTAACTTCTTCAAGCTGAACATGGGCGTTGACTTTTGGAAGAGGAATGAGGGGAAGGGTAAATTGATAAGCATCTGAAGTCTGTCTTAACTGCATCCAGCTGGAAGTCCAGGGCATCAGTGAACATGCAGGTGATAAGATTCATTCTCCAAAGCTGTGTATTCTGCAATATACAAATCTCAAAACAAGGTTTAGTATCAAGATAATTATTTTGATTCTCTGAAATCTAGTGTTCTGGAGGCCTACCTCTGCCATGTCTGATCCATATAATTCTGGAAGACATAACTACTACCATAATGACCTCATCAGAAAACTCATAGAAAAACCTTTTTTTTTTTTCCAAATTAGCCTTTCCTTAAGCCAGTAACCAGAAAAACCTTTACATTGAGTTTTTATCCAGAAAAATATTATACAACTCAGAATCACACCCATTTTGAAAGTTAAATCAATTAACATTATCATTCTGCTTAGCTCTGCAGACGGGACATACCCTGGCGCGTAAGGCGGGTCCCGCCCATATCTCTCGGACTCATAATGAGCCACCTCCTCTTCTAGTTCCCTCTGCTCCTCTGAATTGAGAGGCTCAGGGGAACTCCCCTCCGATAAGGAAGTTGATGACCTGTCCTCCTCCTCCTCCTCCCCTGAGGACGTCTCCTCTGAAGATGAGGAAGAGGACGAATCTATTCTCAAGTTACTAAATTCACTCAAAACAGGATATAATGATTTTGCATGTTTTTTCACTTTGTTATGAGGATCCCTTTTTGGGGTATCCTCCTTTTCTGTTTTCTGTTTATTTGGTTTCTCATTCTTAGTTTTCTTCTTTATCCTAGTTTTCTTTTCTATTTTATTAGCGCTCTCTCCCTTTTCTACTTCTGATAGGCTATCTTGATGTTCCGCCAGAACTCTCTGTCCCTCTTTCACCTTTTCTTGGCAATTAACGTCTTCTATGCAAGCTCTAACCATTGTATATATTGGCCATGTCCCTGGTCTTAACTTCCCTTTTTCCTTTTCACTGATCAAGTCAGCTCCGAGTTCATCCCAGGAGCCTTTAAATAAGAATCCGGTAGTGACAAACCACGGAGCAACTCGGTCCACTTCCTTTAAAAAATTGGTCAAAACCCTCCCCGGAATCTTCAAACCACGTTCCTGCAGCAACGCCTGCATCACTGTGAAAAGCGGCTTTATTTGCTGGTTGCCCATGCTTCCTTTATCTACAGGAGTGGGCGAACTGGCACAGTTATCTACCTGTGACTTACAGTTCCTGTAAACACGGGGGGGGGGGGGGTAAGTGCACTCTTTCCCCTCTTAATAACAAGACACAAACAACAAGCAAGGACTATCACCGCCCAAACAGAAAGAGCAATGGCAAGCCAAACAAGATCCGCCATACCTTGCAAAAAAGCGTCTAGACTCTCCGCGCGCCGCCAGTTCTGAATCCTCTGCGAGCCAACAGGGTCCTTCGTGACTGGTCAAAACTCCTAGACGTTCGGCTTCATCCCGGGTTTCGGCACCAAATGTAGCACACAGCCTCGCCGATAAGGAGAACGCCACACTCAGGATTCTTCTGACAGCATTTATTGAACAGCTCTTCAAGATGGAGAAAAGGGGAAGGACGCCGAGCTCAGAAAGCCCGCTGCTTAAATAGAGCTTTGGGAGACGTGCAGATCCCTCATTGGCTCAAAATCTTTCATCCAATTGTCATGCTCGGTTCCTCACAGTAGCTGAATCTGCACTTCCTCTTTCTCCCTCCCCTGTCTCTGGCTGGGAGGAAGGCATCCTTATGGTCTCCTCTGCTCAGTCATTGGCTGATGAGCTTCTGTATTCACCAATCAGGGAATGATTGGAGAGTAATGTTTACACAACATGAAGACAGAAGATTGTCAGAATAAGCATTGCAATCAGATATGAAATCTACATTTGGATAATACAAGGATAATCTTTATGCAGTATACAATAACATTATGCCTACAACTAACTGCCTATAGCTCTTAAACTAAGGGTTGTCCCTGTGCAATTACTCCCATCCACAAAAGCATGCACTGGTAATCACAGAGTACTGAGGAAGAAGAAAAGACCCCAAGGCGTTCTAGCCAGTCAGACAAGACTTCTCAGTGAATTTCAAGTTGGAGTGAGAGATCCTATCTCAAAATAAAAGTCATTGTCTCTTGAGGAACATCACTAAAGATTGTTCTCTGACCTCCACATGAATGAACACACAGTACATGTGTACCCATAACCACTCGTAACCACTCTTCATGTCCTGAAGAGAGGACAGCTAGGACTGGAAGATTAACGTTAAATACACAATAGAAATGGTTGTGATTTACAACTGTGTGGCATTTAAAGTGCTTTTGTTGTTATTATTGGTTTGGTTTGGTTTGGTTTGGTTTGGTTTGGTTTGGTTTGGTTTGGTTTTGGGGGGACAGGATCTTACTATGTAGCTCTGTCCTGACATTCACTCTGTAGACTATGATGTCTTCAGAATCACTAAGATCTGCCTGACTCTGCCTCCCAAGTACTGGGATTAAAGGCATATGTCACCACCACCATCTAGCAACAAATAATTATTCTGGCAGAGATAAAAAGAACCCATTTTTCCCTGCTCCACAACCTCCCCAGCAGTTGCTGTCACTTGAGTTTTGCATCTTAGCCATTCTGCTGGGTGTAAGGTGGACTCTCAGAGTTGTTTTGATTTTCATTTCCCTGGTGACTAAGGACATTGAAAATTTCTTAGTATTTCTCAGCCATTAGAGATTCCTCTGTTAAGAATTCTCTGTTTAGCTTTATACCTCCCTTTTAATTTGGGTTATTTGGTTTGTTGGTGTCTAACTTCTTGAGTTCTTTATATATTTTGAATATCAGCCTTTTGTTGGATGTAGGATTGATGGAGATCTTTTTCCATTTTGTGGGCTGCTGTTTTGTCCTGTTGAAGGTTTCCTTTGGCTTACAGAAGCTTTTCAGTTTCATGAGGTCCTGTTTATTAATTGTTGATCTTATTGCCTGAGCCATTGGTGTTCTTTTCAGGAAGTTGTCTCCTGTACTAATAATGTGTTCAAGGCTACGCCCCACTCTCTTTTTTATTACATTTAGTGTATCTTGTTTTATGTTGATGTCTTGGTCCACTTGGATCTGGGTTTTGTGCAGGGTGATGAATATGAACCTATTTGCATTCTTCTACATCCAGGCATCCAATTATGTCAGCTCCATTTGTTGAAGATGCTTTCCTTTTTCCATTGTATAGTTTTAGCCAACCAATGGCCAACCAATGACTGGCCCAACTTGAGACTAATCTCACAGGCAAGAACCAATCCCTGACACTATTAACGGTATTCTGTTATGTTTGCAAACAGGAGCCTAGCATGATTGTCTTCTGACAGGCTCCAACAAGCAGTCAGTGGAAACAGATGCAGAGACCCACAGCCAAACATTAGACACAGCCCAGAGAGTCTTGTGGAAGAATTGGGAGAAAGATTAAGAGACCTGGAGGGATAGGGACTACACAAGAACACCAACAAGTTAACTAACCTGGACCCTTGGGGATTCCATGACTGAACTACCAACCAAAGAGCATACATGGTCTCAACCCCTTCCCCCACCTCCCAGCAACATGTGCATCTTGTTTGTGTGTGTGTGTGTGTGTGTGTGTGTTTTCCCCAACAAGTGGAGTGAGGACTTAACATGACTCTGTTGCCTGCCGTGGGCTGCCTTGTCTTGCCACAGTGGGAAAAGATGTACCTAGTCCTTCAGTGAGTTGATGTGCCATGGTGAGTTGGTATGCAGCGGGTGCCTCCCCTCTTCAGAGTAGAAGAGGCAGTGAGGAAACGCAGAGGGCTATGTGAAGAGGGACTGGGAGGAGAGGGGAGCAGTGATGGAGATGTAAAGTGAATAAAGACATAAATTAGCATAGAAAAAAGAGAACCTCTTTTCTCTCCTTCCTTGAAGAACTGAAAACATGTACGAGACACAGAAAAGCTGGGTGTAGAGCGCTCATTTAGACACCAAAGGACAGCTTTCAGAAACACAAAATAAATTCCAAATTACCATCTAGAGAATAATTTCTAGGTTGTGGTACCAATCTGCACAGATGAAGACAAATGGGAAGGCTGGAACTGTGGATTTAAGCTCCAGGTAGTAATAGCATAAGGCAGTAAGATGACATAACTCCACTGCAAATGTTAAATTTACAATAGTAATTAATTATCAAAGTTATCCACACAAACGTTTTACATTTACAATATTAACACCACATTAGCATAGCAGTATGCCATTCTTTTTTTCCAACTATGATAATTATATTGCTAATATTAACTAATTATAATTTCCTGGACTGATAGCAACTGCGGGTTATCTGTGGAATGTATTATGGAACACTCGATTCTTTTCAGAGTTAACGTTTGAAAAAAAATGGCACTACATATTGAACCCAGGTGCTCACCCACACTATGTGGGTGCTCTACAGACATAATTGTCTATGAAAGCTTGGTAGGGTAGTTCCATTGTTTACAATGACTTCTATCTATCATTTCAACTCTCTCTTTGAAAGTGCCCTATTCCCCATATCTTATAATGCTTCAGGTAGTGGAAGAAATTGGAAGACCTTCCTGCAATACAAACTATATGGCTATCCTAACTTCAGGAAAAGCATATACTCTAGCCTGTTTAGCACCTGTTTAAGTGTCAGAGTGCTCACTGTGAGAACAGACAGCTGTGCCAGTCCTGGTCAGCAATGAATGACAAAAAAGAGGCAGAAGTTAAAGGGAAGTTTGCTTTCGCAAAGCTGGGGTCTTTATCGATCTTACAGAGAAGAATTTCAGAAGTCTTAATGGGTCATCAGCATAACACTGATGATGCAGAAGACTTTGTAGAAGTTTTCAAAACAGACATCTACTAAGAAAAGAAACCCAAGTGTCCTTTTACTTGATTTCAATGACACCCAGTATAACACCATATGGACAAAATGGGGGAAACTGAAAAACAACACTTATGGACCTGGACATTTACTAAAAAAGTTTTGCTGTTTGTCTTTTGTAATTATGAACTGGTTACTGTTTATGTGGCTTTGACCACACAGGGATAGAACGAGACTTAAAGGGAGGGGGAAGGTATTCTTGCTCACAGTTAGGGGACAGATAGCGACAGAGCCGATCATGGAGGGGAAGGTATGGAGACAGCAGTGTGATGTGACTGGACACATTGCATCCACAGTCAGGAACCAGAGTAAAAACAAGAAAGTTGTATGGGCTAAATAAAATCATAAGACCCACCTCAGTGATCCACTTCTGTCAGGACCTCAAAGCCTGGTCATTAAGTGTTCAGACAAATGAGCCTGAGGGGGCATTTCATATTCAAACCACAATATACTACATAGTAAATTCATGTAATAAACACTAATATTTTGATAATTTACTTAAATAAGAGTAATATAGATTCTTGAAAAAGCCATTTAATATAACATTCAAGTCTATGATTATACAGAAAAAAAAAGAAACTTATGTTTCAATAATTTTAAAGGCTAGAAAAAAAATCCTATAATTCCCTCATACAGTCCCCAAGTCCATTCCATAAACATCACCAGCAATTTAGGATACACACTACCTTGCCTTCCTGTGGAGGATGGTCAAGTGGTCTTCATTCTTGGGAGCCTGGGGATGCTCTAATGCAAAGCCTTTCTGTTCACATGGTAAAAAGTTAGCAAGGAGCTTTGGTGTAATAAGAATTATTTTGCTTTTAGAAACTGCATATGTCCAGATACTTCAGAGTTTTCAAATGTTTTTAATTCCTCTGTGGCCTAATTTAGCAGCTAGCTGGCAGTATTACTGAGATAAATACATTTTGTAAACAATAGCTGACTGTTTTGAAATTTGGATGCATATCTTTTTTTTAGTTTATTACTAAAAGCTTATTTTCACTAAATTTTCAGAAACAAAATAAGACAAGATATGATGCTAGCAAAGAGGAAAACCAGAGTTATAGCAGGTACCATGATTCATAGCTGTGTGCAATGGAAATGACTGAGTGCAGTCAACAAAAGCATGCACGAGTGATGAGCTGCCAAACACAGTTTATAGTCCCTCAGAAACTTGCACAGAAGCTCATTTGGATGGATTCTTCACTAAGTCATGGTCCATTTTCTAGGCAATTTTCACTCATGAAACCCAGATCACTTCGGATCCTGCTAGATATCTTTCTGGGGGAAAATGCTAATTGTGTTCTCACTCATGCTGTGGACATCCCATGAAGTAAGAAAGCCAGGGATGGTTATTTGTCTGTCACATAAACATCACAGACTTTGACTTCCCAAGACCTCTGTGAGCAGAAAGAATGCAGACCAGTATCTTGATGAAAAAGCAGCACACAGAAGACTCTGTCATGCACTGAGAGCTCACTCCAAGGTCCCCTGTGGATATTTAGACTCTTATGTAAAACCATTTTGTGTTTGCGTATAGTCTGTCCACACCTTCCTTAATGCTTTTTACCATCTCTAGATTACTTATGATAGTCATTGTAAAGTCAATACTATTAAAGCTGCCACTATCTATTGTGGCAATTATAGCCAAGGATGGCACACATTCTGGACAGATGCAATTCTTTAAAAATATTTGTTCCACAGCTGGTTAAATCCAAAGATAAGTCCTCTTCGTGAAGAGCCAGCTTTATAAAGGAATGAGCCACTACCTCACAAGGAACATGACAGACAGCAGCAACTGAAATAAAGTCTTAGAGAAGGAACATACTGACATACACCTGCCATCCCAGTACTTGGGGGATAGGCATGCAAGCTAATCTGAGGGAGTTAGTAAAACCCAGTGTAAAACAAAAATGAAAAGAAAGTACAGACTTGTGTAAAGATGAAGGACGGAGTTAAAAAGAACACAGAAGGGCAAGGCAGAGATGAGGCTTAGAGAAGGGTGAGAACTCGGTAATGAAGAGAGAGAGGAGGTGGAGGCCAGCACTTTACACACTGACCCTCACCACAGCGCTTTACACACTGACCCTCACCACAGCAGCACCTGGAGGTAGAGACTGTCACCCCTGAGCTAAGGGAGAGTTAAGTAGATGTTCACCACTCTGGTTGGATCTTTATGCTTGATACACATCTACCTAATCATCAAACTGTAGCTCACGATTTCACGTAACTAAGATAATATAAGAAGTGTTGACGACAGGGCTGGGTAGCTACATTGTTCTGAAGCCACACATCTGGTGACTGGGCCAGACTGCAAATCTGAAAAGTGGTGATCTTTATAGCGATGCTCTCTACTGTTGTTAAGGCAAGCAGCATCATAGGGTAACAATGAGAAGAACAAGAGGGAACCGTTAGAGGAGCCCAGAGTGACAGAGACAGGCTTGCAGTATACTTCCATACAGTCAGGAAAAGAAAAATGGACAAAACTCTGTGATAAATGTGGACGTCTCTTCTCAATTCAATGAACTCCCTACCTTGCTACTATCTTTAGTCTGCTACCCTACTATGTGACATTCCACTCACATACACCGTGAGAATTCAGTGGCACATGGGACAATGTCATTTCAGGAAGACATGAATAAGGTGCAAGAAAAATCAGAAGAGGAATACAGGACCTTGGTGAGCAATCACTGATCAGTGATGAGGGAACACCAGGACAATACACTTGGTTAAGAACCTGTCCCTTGGCTCATTCAGCAGACTTATCATCGTCACCAAGAGTCACATATCCCATTAACTTTGTTTTGTATTAGAAAATTCCTCTCTCCACTGTGAAACAGAATCACCAATGCGTGGTGTCTCTAACCATTATTCTGCATGTGTGCTTTATTTATTTACCCCAGATGACTCTGTCTTGGGCTAGAACTCTAAGTTAGTAACACATTTTAAGCAAAATCTTTTTTTTTTTTTTTTTTTTTTTTTTTTTTAGCAAAGTCAAAAGTATAGAAAAGATTTTAATCCAAGTTTGATTTGGACTCAGTACTTAGTTTTTTACAGATAATCATTCTAAAATCCCATAGTTTGATTCTCCTCTGTTAACATGCTTGTTACCACTTACATTGATAAATATTTGATAGCACAATATAAAAGGTGGTGTTTAAACTCCATTCTTAATGCTAACTTCTTTATTAATTAATTCGTTTCTTGCTCCCAAGATCATACTTCCCAAGACCTCACTGAATTTGTAGACATCCCATAATCCTTCACTTCAGATGGCCAGGATGCTGTCAGCTTGCTCCCATGCTCCTTCACTTCAGATGGCCAGAGGTCATGTGCTTTTGCCTTGTTTTCTTCCCTTTCACACACAGCCTTTAGTTCAAGTTAGTAGAACAGAGGCAGAGAAAGTGAACAATAAAATATAAAATAAGGTCCCCTCACATCATCCACAGGGAAAATGAAGCTCTCGCAGATAGTTAACATTTGTAAACCGTCTAACTTCTTTCTGTCTTAGAAAAATAGTCCAATGCTAATAGATACCAAAACTTGCTGTCTCAGCTCAGCTTGATCCCATGAATGATACATTCTTTATCTTTTCAGCATTGCATCTAACGTGTATGGAAGATTAGCTGGCAAGGGATGCAGAAGGGGAGACTAGGAAACCAGAAAGGCTCAGCATCAATGAGGCCACAGTGCACCGGACCATAACCACATCAATATTTATCAGCTAGTGTCCTGGTTGTGATGCATTACTCAATAGTTCAAAGCCATTCTCACTGAGTGACTTTTTAGTCATTTGCTAGAACAGCACTAATCTGGTAAGCTCTGAGAAACAGTGAGATCTGGTGACACAATCTTGCTAGGGGACTTAAAAGGCATCTGTATTTTGATGCAATTATTTTTGTGATGTAAAGATATTTTTTTCTTGATATTGTAAGTACAGAAGAAGAATCTCAGGAAAATAGAATGAAATTCTGTCTAAACTTATATTCCTCAAATGGTAATCGAATTGGACCTCTCTGGTCCAACATCAAAACTGTACTGATGTACATTGCACGTACATGGCTTTTTTTGGGTACCCTAGGAGTGCAGAGTTCTAGTTAATACATTGATACATAATGAATTGATGCTATTACTAAAAACCATGGTGAATAAAAAACAGGTTACATAAGATTCACCTTCCAAAAGGAATCATTAATAAACTGTCATTTACTTCTAAAAATAACTTTATCAGTAGTAATTATATAGTTTTTGTGGTTGCAAGTAAAAAACAAACAAAACAACAAAACAAACTACTGTAGACCTACTTGAGAAACTGTAGACCTCTATCTGAGAAATTTCTATTGATTATATATGTTACTTTCCATTTCAAAAATTTAGTGGTATTTTTGTACCTCAAAAAAATCTAGTAGAGTATTTGGCATAAGGAATGTCTGAGTAAAGCATGAGAAATATCAAAGTAGTAAATTGTCACTAAGGTAATTCCAAGATCTTTATACACAAATTCATATAATCTGGAGAGAAAAAAATCATTTCAGCTTATCAGCAGATTATCATTGTGCTTATAAGAAAAAAGTCAACACTGATGATGCAAAAATGTAGGCATATCTCACAGAAAGAGCACGAGAATGTGAGACTGACAAGAAAAAGATTTCAATCAGTGGTTCTCAACCTTCCTGATGCTGCAACCTTTTAATAATGTTCCTCATGTTGTGCTGACCTCCAACCACAAAATTATGTCCTCTGCTACTTCATAATTGTAATTTAGTCACTGTTGTAAACTGTACTGTAAATATCTGATATGCAGGATATCATCCCACAGGTTGAGAACCACAGATTTAGATAGTAGAAAAAGTTCCAATTGGAAATTTACTGCCTTTTTTTTTTTTACTGGGGTGTTCTAATTCATAAACAGGTCAAAAGCTGAAAAGACTTGGTAGCTGAGAGCATGCTGCTTCCGTAGAATAGCTGAGGTTGGTTCCCAGCATCCACATCATGCCTGTGACTCCATGTCTGTTACAACAGCCTATCACTCCACCTCAGGAGCATCTTGTGCCCTCTTCTGGTCTCTGCAGGTACCTGCACTCATGTACAAATATCTACACACGAATGCATGCACAGATACACACGTAATTAAAAATAAAATATTTTAAAAAATAAAACAAATCAAAATGTCAGTACCAATGGTATTTAAAAATACAATTTTACCTATACAAATGTTCATATTCAGTATCAACTTTATATAGATTTTAAATATATAACTTTTTATCTGTGTTTGGATTTGCACTTAGCCCTATGTAAGATTAAAAAAAAAAACAAAAAAAAAACACTCTAATACTAAGCCCCATTCCTAGTTACTCAAGAAAAAAAATAAAAGAAAAATGTTTATAAATTATTCAGAATTGGTTACAAATCTCTGATACTAACATCTGGCATGTGCTTAGTGATATGACTACTAATCTCATGGACCTTAAACATCATTCAACGCTAATGGATATACTTGGAAGAGGGAACTCTCCAAGGGTCCACATCGTACAAAGAACTATAGATACTTAACAACTGCTGAGATAGGGAGAGTTAGTCTTCTCCAGGGATGAGCCCCCAGTTGGTTATCAAATAGGAAGTGGCCGGTCCTGAAATCATACACATAGAAATCATGCTAAAGAAACTCATCAAGGTGTGTGTGTGTGTGTGTGTGTGTGTGTGTGTGTGTGTGTGTGTTCAACAATAATAACTGAAGAAAAAGAGATCATGAATTTGAGAGGAGTATGGGGGGAGTTAAAGGAAACAGACATGGGAAAGGTTAGAAGGAGAAAGAAATTGAGTAGTTTTAGTTATAGTTATAAACATTCACTATTAGTGTCTCCAGACTGTGCATCTCTACAACAGCTCAACTAACCCTACAACAGCTCAACTAACCCAACCCTCACCCAAATCCTAACCTTAACACTAACTCTAACCCCAACCCCAACCTCATTCAACAATTAATTCAACAACTAATCCTAACCCCAACCCCAGCCCCAACCCTTCTTGTGCTGGCTCATTCTCTTCTGCTTCATAGCCATCAGTCCAAACACAAAGGAACATTAGCCTTGCTTATGCCAGGCTAGCCTAGTTCACACTAAGCTGAGTAAATAAATGATAAATCAGAAAAGTTTCTACTGGAATAACTATCTTTCCTCCAATTCCTATTCAGTTCTAGGACTTATTACAGAACAGGAATTACAGCACTATCTTTTTTTCTTTTTATTTTTGGGATTATAATATAATTACATCATTTCTCCCCTCTCTTTCCTCCCTTCAAACTCCCATACACTACCCTTGTTCTCTTTCACATTCATAGCCTCTTTTTTATTAACTGTTCCTGCACTATATTTTGAACAAGGTTGCAGAGCTAATCTTTTCAAGCATCTTATTGATTATAGGATATCATAAGTTATCAGCTATATTTCTTCAGATCCTGTAGTCCTGCCCTAGAAAGCAGGCAGAAGTCAGATGTCAACCTGAATTACCCCTTCTTCTATAATCTACTATCTCTAGATTATATCGAAACATGATGACAGAGTTGAGCACTTACAAGAAACTGTATCCTGGATCCTCAACACTAAAGTAGGTGCTGTCTACACCTATTGGTACCTGAGGCTAAGGTTATGTTTTAACAGTGGTGTGTATTACTCCCACGACCACATCAAGGTAATAGACAGCTGGGGAGAGGTCTTCTCTTTCTTTGCATCTTCTACAATGAAGTCTCATATTTGGAGTAATTAATTTTTCTAATTCATTTCCATACACATGTGCAGATAATCTTTTTTTTTTTTTTTTTTTTTTTGTTTTTTTTTCGAGACAGGGTTTCTCTGTGTAGTCCTGGCTGTCCTGGAACTCACTCTGTAGACCAGGCTGGCCTCGAACTCAGAAATCCGCCTGCCTCTGCCTCCCAAGTGCTGGGATTAAAGGCGTGCGCCACCACTGCCCGGCTAGCAGATAATCTTAAATTACTTGATTACTAAAGAAAATAAATGAGCAGTAGGCCTGATAGATTCATGTGGATTTTTGTATAAACCAGAAAATAAGAACACAACAGTATTAGTGTTGCAAGTGAGTCAAAAATGAAGTATAGAAATTGTGAATGTACAGGTATACTACGAAGGTACAATTGAGGAAATTTCTCACAAAGAATTAAAAACAAAAGACAGGATAATTGAGTGGTTCTCATTCTCTTCAAAGTTGGAGGAGTAGCTGTTTGCTTTGTAAGCTGTAAAATTCTGATGAAGTTTCATGAGTAAAGAACAGTAGAAGAGAAAATATGCAAATGCAGATAGACAGCTAACGAGTGCAAAGACTTCACTGGCCAAAACCAGGAGCTTGGAGAGGATCTAGGACACCAGCTGATCTCAGGATTGGCAAGGGTTCCTCAGAGATGGTACAAAGAATGATCCATGAAGAGCACTGATTAGTTGGACTTAAACTGGGAAAAAAAAATATTTCTAAATTACTTATCTGGTAAAGAACTCATAGCTGTCAAACCAAAGTAGCATGGCAGTTCAGTAGTGTAAAAGGAAGTTTAAAGTTGATAAAAAAAAAAAAAAGAAAGAAAGACCTAAGAAGACACTTTGCTACAGCTATGAGAATAACAGTAAAATAATAAAAACATGAGTCATTAGGAAATACACATTATATCTGCAACGAAACACAGTCACAGATTTTGCCAGTCAATCTCATTATTATTAATAAGAAGAAAGTAAACTACCAAGAGTTGGCAAAGATATAAAAAGCTACATTAGGGGTAGTTCTGGATCTTGATGGGGCCTAATACTGAAACATTTGAAATCCAAATAAAACTTTTCATGTTCAAAAACACACACTTTACCTCAAACTCTGTCCTGAGCCAGACATGTTTTACTTTGCAGGCTTGCTGTTGGCAGGACAGAGCATCAGTTTTAAACAGCTGGGCAGCTGCTAGCATAACCATGTCTGGTTCTAAAAAAATATTTCAGTAGCCCCTAGTGATGCCCTGAGTTCAAATCTCAGAACCACAAATACCATAATCAAAACCAATGTAAAGAACAGAGAAGCCTGCATGACCGAATCATTTGGATTGCCTTTGCACTTATAGTTTGGTTCAGTCTGTTTGGTCCTCATGCATAAGGTCTCATTGTCTTTTGTACTTTGGAAAAACAAAAAACAAATAAACAAACAAACAATAAAAAACAGGAAATGGGCTGTTTTCTTTTGGGCTCCAAATTCCTCAGAATAACAACTCTGAAACTCAAGATATATTAATAAAGACATTGGACATAAGCTTTGGCTGTTCCCTGACTAGCTCTTAAGTTAATCATTCCCATTATTCTAATCTAAGTCCTGCCACATGGTGGGTTATCTCTGCTCATGTTCCATGTATGTCCTCCTCCCTCTTCCCAAGGGCCCAACCTGGAGCACCTGGTTCTATCCCAGAAGCCCTTCTGCCTGTCAGTTGTCCCACCTTCTAGTTCCTGTGTCAGCTATAGGCCAATGAGCTTTAATTGAAAAATGTTCCATCCATACAGTACACAGGAGATTTTCTCTATAAAATATATGCAAAACAAAATTGCTTCCCTTTACTCACATACTCTGAATTCTTATAACGGAACTTTGAGGTCCATACTTACTACCTAAAGGCAGAATCTTGTTTTCTAAAAAAGTCTGGTGTTTTAATATGATTCCTCTCACAAGGATACAGTCTTATAAATTAGAACATTCTTGATACGTCTATTAGGAATAATGGTAACTAATTCATTTCAATGTAATGATTAGAGGGAATAGTGGGTTGAACCTTCCAGCCTTTTGTTCTTATGAATCTTTCATAAGAAGACGTTTGTTCAGGGCTGGAGAGATGGCTCCAGTACCTGTGTTTCGTTTCTAGCACCTACATAGTAGCTTACAAACATCTGCAACTTCAGTTCCAGAGATCTGATACCTTCATTGAATGTCTGTTGGCACCAGGCACATAAGCAATGTACATGTGTACATCGGGCAAAACATGCTCATAAAATACATTTTAACCCCATAGGAAGAACAATAATATCAAACAACCAGACCCCCCAAAGCTCCCAGGGACTGAACTACCAACCAAGGAGTATACATGGAGGGACCCATGGCTCCAGCCACATATGTAACAGAGGATGGCCTTGGCAGTCATTCATAGGAGAAAAGGCCCTTGGTCTTATGAAGACTGGATGCCCCAGTGTAGGGAAATTCGAGGGTGGAAAAGGCAGGAGAGGGTGGATGGGTGGGGGAACACCCTCATAGAAGCAGGGGGAGAGGGGATGGGAAAAGGGGTACCCAGGAGGGTGGGGAAACTGGGAAAGGGGATATCATTTGAAATGTAAATAAAAACATTTTCAATAAAATTAAATAAAATTTAAAAATATGTTATAATGCGTGTTACTGCTATAGAGCTAATATTTCTCTTAGAATTACAAACCAGCTCTTATCTACCTTTGGGTGATATTTAATGGTGATGCAACACTCTCTTCAAGATGCTCGTGTATTTTATTTGTTTTCAGTGAGTTCGGAAATCAATGAATTGCTTCTACTGTACTTTATGATTCATAAACTTATTTATGGATATCAGTAAAATAAGCATGCTAAGATATTGCATGTGACACAATTTGTATGGAAAATGTATATAAATGGTTTGTTTGGTACAGAAACGTTCCTCATAACATGTGGAAATGTTTGTAGATTTCACTGTGCCCAGGAGCTGCTGAAGGTATTATTGCAGGTACATTATGTCATTTATTTCTCACAACACACTACTGGAGAAATACTATCATTCTGCCATCCAGGTGCTATTCAATACTCAGAGATGTAGAAAGACTATCTATATGGATGTGGTACCGGTCAATAATAAAGCTGATGTTTTTAGGTCTAAGACATTTTTAGGTTGGTAATGCAAGTTAGGATAGAAATTGAGTTAAGTACAAAACTTTAAACACACCAAGATAGGGTAGATAATAGACTGTTTTATAAAGTTGTCAAATACTATGGATTGGACATTAAATCTTTCCTAATACTTTTTACAATTGCCCCATAGTTGTTATTGTTGTACTCAGTTTATATTGAAAGAAAAAGAGCCTTTTATTGATCTAAAAAGGGGGAATTTTAGAAATATCTTTTGTCTGTACAGATGTGACACCGTCAATAATAAATCTGATGGCCAATAGCTTAGGCAGGAAGTAGGAGTGGAAACATCTGGGAAACAGAAAGGCTTCTGGGATAGTACCAGGCAAGATATTTGCCAGAGAAGATGTGACTAGAGGTACCTGAGCGCAGGGAACCAGCCATGTGGCAGAATATAGATTAGAATAAATGAGTTATTTTACAATTATGATCTAGTCAGAGAAGAGCCTAGCTATAGGACCAAAAAGTTTTGTAAATATGTTTTAAGTCTGAGTCTTATTTCTGGGAGCATGGAGCTGGGGGAAGAACACCTAACTTCTACACAGAGAAGTTAACTAGTGCAGCCAGGTGAGGCTGGACTGAACACTGTAGTCAAAGCTTCTAAGCGACCCTTCCTAGAGATTATCTAAATTTTCAAAATTCAAAATTCATAGTAAATTTAAACCCAGGAAGCACACACTCTAGACGCCAAAACTTACAACTTCCCAAGGGTTCCCTAGAAAGAACAGGGCTGCGTGCTTTTCTCTTCGAGGTCTCTCCATACAATAAACACTGCTTTTTTTACTCTCAGAGCTGACAGAGAACTCCGGAACCATGCAGCTCAGTGAATGCTGACATGAGCTCCCAGAAGCTGCCTGTCTGTCTCTTTCATAAGACCCTGGAAGTAGAGTCAGGGTTCTCTAAATTGCTTGTAAATGAAACTTTTCTTTGCCTGATTTAATTGTCATCTCAGAGACTTACTGCCTCTGTCTGCTAACTTAGGCCTAGTCTTGGAAGCTTCTAGTCTCCACACAACCTTATCTAGGCCTGGAATATTTTCAGCTTCTGATACTTACCGCTCAATAAGCTCACTCTTTCTAGTTCTTTCTGAACTCCTGCTGGCTGGTCAACTCAGCTGTTCTGACTCAAATCTCCTCTCCATGCTGACTGATTCAGTCTGGCTTCTCTTGGCTTATGAATTGCTCTGCTTGACTTCAAACTAATTCTAACAATCTGTTCTAATCTTTTGGCTTCTTCTCATTCTCTGGCTCATTCTGTCTTCACCTGTGTCTAGATTGTTCTTTCTTCAGCTTGTCTCTGTAAAACTCTCCAGGTAAACTTGGTTCCTTTGTTTTTCTCTCTCTGCCCTCCTCTCTTAAATAGCTTTCTTTTTCTCTCTCTTCTCATAAGTCCTGTTCTATCAAACCTTTTTCTGATTCTCCCAGTCACTATGAAAGCTAGACAGGAGGAAAAGTTACTTGGTCAGTTCATAGTTCGTGCCTCTATCTTCTTCATTCAAAGTGAGCAGCTATTTTCAGCAATCAGTTTTTAGACTCTTATTTTGGTAGGCAATCAAAGCAATGGGAATACCTGTGTTGTTTTCCTTGCCTCTGATGCCTCCCTGACCAGTAACTGGCAGGGAATTATCCATTCCTGGTACTGACATATATGGGGTTTGACTCATCCACAGCCAAGTATTCCGTGTTATATCACAACTGGGCAGAAGTTTGACCAGCTGTGAGTTTCATTTATCCACTAACCAATTCAAAAACAAGCCTTTCTGATGAAAGTTGAGAGGATTTTTTAACTTAATAATCTGGTATTCTGTGACCAGCATTGTATTATCCTGCAAGGTACTTCTATTCAGTATTTTTTTTTAATAACTAAACACAGATGCATCAATCCAGGATAGAATTTTTCAGATGTAATTAATGCAGTCAACTATATAATTGTTTTCTCAATAATCACTAAATGATGTTTTATGCAGTTCGATATTTTAACTCTAATGGAAAGCAAGCCATAGGCCTTTGTTAAATGTCAGGGAAAAAATGTATTTTCACTTCACTCACAGAATTGAATCCACAGATGCTAAAAGCCTAATTAATGGAGTTTCACTTGTTTCCCGAAAAAACTCTTTGATATCTAGAGAAGTGGGTGTAATATAAAAGGTGTCACGAGCCATATAATTATTAGAGATGTATTTTTAAGAAAGTTAAAGCCCTTTGGTTTGTTTCCTGAAATTCTCACTCTGACAAATGAGGCTCTCCTGTTATCACCTAAGTGGGATCAGTAAGCACCTGTTTCATATGATAGGAAAATGTCACTATCCAGATTATTAGGCAGTTGCAATACATGAAAATTTCCTAATTAGCTGGTCAATCTTTCTGATAAGACTTGTGTTAGACAGACTCTTGTTACTCCTTCTGTAGTGAGTCAGGAAACCTCCCTCCACTGCATTTTATTTACACATTGAAATACATGAGTATGATTCTATTATATAAGCCCACAGCTTCTGACTGCCACAAAGGCGGACGCCCAAATGCCACTCTTCTCACAAGAAAGGTGGTTGTTGCATTTATAACTGAGTGATAGTAACTTATCTTCATCTCTAAGATTCTGTGGGAGTGTTCCTGTGTAATGAAATGTAGGGAAGCAGACTAAGCTCATTTCCCAAGCTTGATACTTGACTTCTTGTCATTTTTTTTTACTCTCATCGTACAAAACAAAGCCCTCCAGTAGGTGAAGGGAGAAAAACACTCAGGCCTGCTTTTGGAAAGAAAAGTCATATATAAAATATATGCACTCGAGAAAATAATGCATCAAATGGGGCACAAGTTTCTTTCCACCCTGCAGCCAGAGTGAGCATACAGCCACTCAGGGCAGAGAAAGCAGGGTCACAATAGAACAGGGTGAGACAGATCTTGACCTTTCTCACTAGGGAGAAAGAGCTGGTGATGCAGTTGGGTAATAACTTGGTGATTTTCAGTTCTGGGAAAGTGAAAATGATCTAATTGTAATGAAATATTTAAAAGGTTGAAGGAGGAAAGTAAGAGAAAAACTACAGAGCAACACAGTAAAAAGAAGACTGAGGAGGGTGTATTGACAGGCAGGAGGCAGAGAGACAGCCAGTGGAAAGAGGACCTGGGAGACTACATGTGGTCAGTGACCGTGTTCTCACGGCAGGGGTGTTCTTTCACCAGGGTTGGCACTGACGGGATTGCACAAGGCTTGCTTTAACTTTTACTTGTCCGATTAGTATTTGCTTACTAGTGTATGTATACAGGGGTGCACATGCTACAGTGCACGTGTCACAGGTCACAGAACAACTTTTAGGGAGTCTGTTTTCTCCTTCTACCAGGTTGTCAGGTTTGGAGGCCAACACACCTACCTGCTGAGGCATCGCACTGGCCATTGCTTTGTTTTAACATTCCTGAAGAGAGTTATACACACTACAAAGTGCTTCCAGTTAATTCTGTGATTCACTCATTTCTAGCAGTTTTGCAGCTTTGTATAGCGTACAGCTTAGTTTTAGAAAGCATCCAAGACAACAGGAAGGTGTATATTGCTTGTTTGCAGGTGGACCCCATCTCTTAGTTTTATGTCAACTTTTGCATAGACTTCATGATGTACATACTCCAGTAATGCATGTTTGCAGATAAGGCTTGATGTAGCACATAGATGCATTGTGGATTACCAGCTTTCCAATAAATTCCTCCTAATGTGTATTAAACCAGAGATTACTTCAAGTTCAGAGCAGTGGAGGTGGGAAGACAAACAAGAACCAAAACAGCGTACTTGATACTGTTCTGACCTGCACTTAACATTTAGTTAGATGGAGTTAAGCTGCCAAAAATCACTGGTTTTTACATGAAAATTTTCAGGCCACCACTTTTATAGAATAGAATCTATTTTTTATTTTATACATTCAATTTATTGTGTGAGGGAAGCAAGATCAATGGATACACTGTTTGTTATAAGGAATATATAGTCATAATAAATATTTAGCACAATTTTAGACATTGGATTTAGTTTTTGTATTCTATATTCATAAATGACCACTCACAGACAAGGTCAGAGGAAATTGGATTTGTCCCAAAAGTGTGCTTATCGGATATTGATTACCTTATCAAAGTTACCTCAAGAAAGGAGAAACCAAGTCTTCAATTTAGGAAGGGAATTTGACTATGTCTTTTTCAAATAATGATCCTTCCATCATGCTCCTTAAATACTAAATCTCAAAGCATGCTTAAGTTCTGCACCAGTTAAACCATTAAAAGATAATAAATCAATGCTAATTCCCCTGAGGTAGGGGCCAGAATCTTTTCTGAGGAATGAAGTACCCTTGTCACAACACTGTTGGTTTCATTTCTAAGTGATTAACTTGGTAAATAATTATTTAAACCATTTGTTGAAAGAATGAGTTGAATAATAACAGAATCTAAGTTTAAAATATAGTAATTCTGAAAAACAGCAATGGATTCCATGATTCCTCTGGCAATAAAAGCAACATTGTATACAACTAAGTATACTATAATAATTTTCTATTCATCAGAAAAACATGCCCTGTCTAATCTGTCTTTTCTTCTAGTGTCTCCACAGTATCACTCTAATTCCTTCTCTAATATGAATGACAGTGCATAATGAATTTATACCTTTTGCTAGTAATTTATCATTCTAAATCCATGTGAGGAGACTCCAGTGAATGAGGCAGTGCAGATGACTGGTATCCCATGACTGGTGATATGAGAGGCAGGAGATCATGTGTCTAACACCAAAGTCCGTATATTAAATGCTTCATAAGAAGATCCCTCAGAACCCCTTCGAAGATTCTCTAACTGGGTTTAAAATGTCACCACTACTAAAAAGCTCACAAGCCCATCTCATCTCTGTCAAATAAGAATTTGCAAGTCTCAGGATGAGACGAAGACTCAGTGGATAAGAGCACATGATAGACAATTTTGACATTTTTTTTTCCCTGCTTAGCTGATTGATGCAATTGTTAGCATTTCTTCTAGGCCCAGACCAAAAGTTGCCTAGCAACAGCGAAGCAGATTCTGGCTGACCTCTTTCTCCTCTCTCTTTCTGTTCTTCTCTTCTCTGTTTCCTTTCTTTCTCTGCTATCCCAAATAAACTTTATACTAGCCCTGTCATGGAGGGGCAGAGCTAAGGCACTCCCTCCTGCCACATTATGCCAACGCATTACAAAATATATCGGTCATCACCTATTGCTTTCCAAATACTTACCAATTGCAATATTGCAAGAATTTTTGGGTCTTGGCACCCATATGAAAAACAAGACATGAGCAAGTATGTCTGTAACCAAACATTTTAGGTGGTGGAGCAATAGAATGGTGGGATTGGTATCCAGCCAGCCTAACTGAAAAGCCAGGCTCTTGGTTCAGTTAATAAGGTAGAGTGAGGTAGAGCATGACATCTGGTGTTCTCTGGCCTCCATGCCTATACAAGTATTTGCACACCCACATAAACTATACACAGACAATATAGAAACGCACACACAGACACACACACATTCACACACACCACATACACTCACATGCATACACACACTCAGAGGTGGGGGAATTTATATTATTCTCTCTCTCTCTCTCTCTCTCTCTCTCTCTCTCTCTCTCTCTCTCTTCCCTCCCCCCGTCAAACACACACACACACACACACACATACTCACCAGTCAGGGAGAATTTGCAGTTTCCTCACATGGTAGAAGTTACCCTTTCTTAGTTATTTTAAAAATTAATTTCAAAGGCCCAGAATAAAATATTATTGTAATAGAAAATTGAAGGAACCAAAATTTGCCCCTAAACTATGTGCTGGATTAATGACATTATAAATATAAATTTATCTAACATCTTGTCCTTCTCTGAAAATTCTAGACTAGTAGAGAATCATTCTGCTTTCTCGGATACAAAGAAATCACAGACTCCAGGAAGAAAAGCCCCTCAGTTCCACTGAAACATTTCCTCTGGTGGATGTTGGACTGTAGAATGGTAATCACCTAAAACCATTGAAAACACATGAACAGCAAAGGGAGGACAACCTTAGTTACCACGTCACCCACCTGGTCACCTGGTCAGCAGGAGGGAAACAGCAGACAGTTGTTTACCAATGGGTTTTCTTACTTCCCCACTGGGAAGAAAGCAACACCTCCTTATTGCCCTTTTCAGTACTGAGGTGCTGAAGTGTGGGGAGGAAACTGCTCCAGTGAAGACCAAGGGTAAGTTATCACCTCCCACACATTGTACAGGAAAGGATTGACAAGCACATAAAAGAACATTTGATGTACAAGAAGAGAACATTCTAGCAATATTGTAATTGGTAAATATTTGGAAAGCCATTACATCAATCAGCTAAACAGAAAAGAAAAATGTCAAATTTCCACAATACCCAACAGGACAAATTCCATGCCTGCAAAAAAATTTCAGTGTAAAAATATAGCCCTGCATTTGCTTGAATGAAATATAGGCACAGTGTTAAACACAACAATTTGAATTTTTCTTATGGTATAAGATTTAAATATGTTTAAAATTATTATGTATGACTAAAATAGAAATCATTTTTGAACAAAACAGACTGAGGAAAAAATACAACTTATACAAAAGTAGCATTTCTAATAGATTAGGACTTCTCTAAAATTCAGAAAATGCCAATGAGGTGACAGGCTGGGGCAGCCGTGTAAAGCACTGGTTTGTGCAACCCTAATAGAAGCTGCCCCTAATTAATGAAATGAAGCTCTGTCTTTAGGGTTAAGCCACCATCCACATTCTTTATTATAAGATGACTGTCATCTTACAATAACTAAACCCATTATTGACTCACCCTGTGTTAGATTAGCAATGGTTGACAGCAGTACGGGCTCCATGATCCAATAGACGCAGGAAAGATGCACAAAACAAAGACTACTTTTAATTTATTTAAAAGAAACAGAAAATTATTTTTAAAATTTATTTAATAAAAAACACAGTCAATGGAGCTAAAAACAGATAATTCTGTCCTATAGGTTTTCATCACCTAAAGAAAAGGACAAAATGAAGCAAACTGTGTCATGGAGAATCTGAGCTGGATCTGATGTGAAAGCTTCCTTTCTTAGGAGTAACTGACATCATTCTAGAAGATGCTGTGCAAACCCTCCAAGGGAAGGAAGAAACCAGTACACCTACGTAGCTGTGATGCCTGTGATCTGCAAGGAAAAGCAATCGGCACTTCAAACTTTTCCTAAAGGTAAAATACTCATGTCTTGGTGATAACCAACAGCTCTCTGAGTAGACTTAAGGCCAGTTCTGCAGGAGGTAAACGTTCCTGGTGATGGAAACAAACCCAATTTTCTAGGTCAAGACATGTCATGGATCTTAGAGGAGAACCTCATACTGCCACTTTACTAAACCAACATAGTCCCTAACTGCATTCCAAATACTTAAAACCTCAACAATATGACTACCTAAGCAAGACTCAGATAGACACTCTAACATGGAAGGGGGGAATCTTTCAGGGCCCCACCCCTAAACACAGAAGTGCAGGCAGCTGAAAAACTGAGCAATCTTCTCTACAAATAATACTTTAATTGGTTACCCAGTACCAACTGGTCAGCCCTGAAATCATACACATACAATGAATGCCTAAATGAACTCCTTTCTATTAATAGAAAGGAAGTCATGGACTAAGAGGCAGGAAAGTGGAGAGGTGGAGACTTGAGAAGGTCTGGAGGGAGGAAATAAATGGGGAGAAATTGTGTAAATGTATCTTAGTTCCAAAAAAAAATTTAAAAAGAGAAAGCTGTGAAATGAAGAAGTATTTCTAAACTGTATATCTGATGAGAAATTAGTATGTAAAGTAAATATCAAATTCACACAGCTGAGTGACAAGCACTGTAACCTGTGAAGGCCTGGGCAGCAAAACTATCAGGAAACGGCATCCTGCTTCTGCTCAAATATCAGTTTATTACTTTGGGTTCACCTTTGGCATTACAATCCCTAGCAAGTGACAGTTAATTCAATGCTCTTTCTTTTGTTACTCCTTATATTTAAATGAGAAAATCTAAGTTCTATATTACTGTTATATAATAATCCAAGGACTATTTATTAAGTTTAAAGAACACTGTCTTGGTTTGAATATGCTTGGCCCAGGGAATGGCAGTATTTGGAAGTTTGGCCTTGTTGCAATATGTGTGGCCTTGTTGGAGTAGGTGTGTTCTTGTTCAAGTAGGTGTGCCACTGTGGATGTGGGCTTTAAGACTTTCATCCTAGCTGCCTGGAAACCAAACTTCTCCTAGCTGCCTTCAGAACAAGAGTTAGGACTCTCAGCTCCTCCAGCCCCATGCCTGCCTGGATGCTGCCATGCCCCTGCCTTGAAGATAATGGATTGAACCTTTGAACCAGTAAGCCAGCCCCAATTAAATGTTATCTGAGAGTTGGCTTGGTCATAAGCATCTGTTCACAGCAGTAAGACCCAAACTAAAACAAACACATTTTAAAAAATATATTTTTTGAAAATTTACATTACATTCATATATTTTTCTGAGCTATAAGATCGAATGGAAATTCTTAATAAGGAAAGTAGTTCCTTTTAGTAAATAAAAAGCACATGGCACTATTTCCATACATTTTACATATATTATGTTTTTTTTTTAATTTTAAAATCCTATGCAGTCAAGTAAGAGTAAGAGGTACAAATCACTCTCAGCACAAACACTAACTTGTGGTCATCATGCATTTATGGATGCAAGTATTGAGAAAGTACACTTTTCAGTATGTTGTTAATACTTCTTGAATAGATGTTTTTCTGATGAAACATTGGCTCATAGTCCAAGTAGAAAATAATATTTAAAAAGCTTCATACACGGACCAGCGGAGCTGAGAGCCGGTGACCATGCACCGCGTTGGGTTCGCCCTGCTGGTGGCAGCGGAGGCCGGGACGTGCATGTGAGCGCACCGCAGAGCCTGGTGTGGGGCTCCGGGTTGCAGGCTACCGCTGTCCTGCCCGTACTTCTACCTGCAGTCGGTGGACTCGGATGGCTGAACCGCACTAGCTCGCCACCAGGTCAAACACAGTTCAAAGTAGTGGTCAAATCCCTTTCACCTAAAGAGCTGGTCCGTATTTATGTCCCTAAACCTTTGGACAGAAATGATGGAACATTTTTGGTAAGATACAGGATGCACGAGACTGTCCATGAGGGACTCAAGATAGAGATTCTCAATGGTGGTGAACATGTGGCTCAGTCTCCCTATATTTTAAAAGCATTAATCTCCAGATGTTGAAGGAGGTCCCCAAAAGATTTGGGGACGAGCGGGGTGCTGTTGTTCATTACACAATTCTCAATAACCACGTCTACCGGAGATCTTTGGGGAAATACACAGACTTCAAGATGTTCTCTGATGAAATTTTGCTTTCACTTGCAAGAAAGGTCACCCTCCCAGATTTAGAATTTTATATCAGCCTTGGAGATTGGCCCTTGGAGCACCAAAAAGTCAATGACACCCCCGGCCCTATACCTATCATTTCCTGGTGTGGTCCCTTAGACTCATCCTTCCAACGTATGATGTCACCCACTCCACACTAGAAGCAATGAGGGGTGTCACAAATGATCTCCTGTCTGTTCAGGGAAACACAGGGCCTTCCTGGATCAACAAAACAGAGAAAGCTTTCTTCCGAGGTAGAGATAGCCAGGAGGAGAGGCTGCAGTTGGTACTTCTGTCCAAAGAAAATCCACAGCTGATTGATGCAGGAATTATAGAATATTTCTTTTTCCAAGAGAAAGAAAAAGAGCTTGAGAAAGCCAAGTTGATGGGTTTCTTTGATTTCTTTAAGTACAAGTACCAAGTGAACGTGGATGGGATTGTGGCTGCGTACAGGTATCCATCTTATGCTGGGCGACAGCCTGGTCCTGAAGCAGGACTCACTATATTACGAACACTTCTATGTGGCACTAAGGCCGTGGAAACACTACGTTCCCATTCAAAGAAACCTCAGTGACTTACTAGAGAAAGTGAAATGGGCCAAGGAAAATGATGAAGAAGCAAAGAAGATTGCGAAAGAAGGGCAGTTAACTGCTAGGGACCTGCTCCAGCCACCCAGGCTTTACCGCTACTATTACAGAGTACTGCAGAAATATGCGGAGCGCCAGGCCAGCAAGCCCACGATCCGTGATGGAATGGAACTTGTTCCCCAGCCGGATGATGGCACATCCATTTGCCAGTGCCACAGGAAGAGGCCTGAGAGGGAAGAGCTTTAAGGAGACCCAGCTTCACACTCTTTTGTATGCCAGCTGCATCTTTAAGACTTGTGAAAGATGCTAGTCTGTAAAGAAACAGGAAAACCAGGCCAGTGACTTGTGCTTACACTGCAATCCTGGCACAGTGGAAGCAGAGGCAAGAGGATTTCATGACTGCAAAGCGTACCTGAGATTTGTGGTGACTTCCAGGCCAGCCCAGACTACCCAGTTGGATCTTATCAAAAAGCCAGAACAAAAAAGAAATGTAGAGAAATGCCAAGCATTTAATCCCGCACTCAAGAGACTACGTCAGAAGATCATGAGTTTCATTCAGTATTACCAAATACCTTTGGAACTGCTTGCTTGAGCCCCCTAGTGGATAAAAAGGGTCATAAGTCACTGGGGGTCTGTAGACACAGACCTGTAGACACAGACATGCACAGTCGCATGCACTGGCTTGTTTCTATTTTCATCAAAGATAAAAAGTCGATTTCAATTACTTTTACATCCAATTATGAAAGTGTTTGAGGAGGTTTGAATTTCTCCTCATTGTGTCGCTTCTCCTTGTGTAAGCTGTCCCTGATGCTTGGTGACGGCGGCCACCAAGATCTTTGGGAAGATCTGATGAGGTTAACTAAGGAACAAGCCACTGCTATTTAAGGTGGCATGGAGGCTGTGGAGGAACACACCACATCTTGTCAGCTAAGTTTTTGCCAGGACTTAAGACAGAATTAAGGAGAATTAAGTGTGTGGGGCAACTCACAATCTGGCCTGTACCCTTACTAAAAACAGCACAGCCACAGATACAGGTGGCGTCCTGTGGCCATTTATGTACTGGGAATATAAAAATAACAGCTGTCCAAGTGAGATCTTTCATTTTGTTTGTCCTTCTGAGAATCCTTGAAAGTTGTTACAGCCAGCTTCAGGAAGCCCCCGTATCCTGGGGTTCACTAAGAACCCAATGACAGAGGCAGGTTCTCAGACCCTCCTGGTTCAGCAAGTTGATAAGCAGCGTAGTGAAGCTCTTAAGATAAAGGCTTGAAACTTGCCTCTACCTTTTAGGACAAGGTCAAGATTGAAGTCTCATACCATAAAATCATTTCTAATTCTCTAGAACAGCATCAATCCAAGATGCACTTCCTGACAGAATGCTCTCTAAAACAAGAGCTACCCACACTCCAGAGTAAAGGCACTCTCTGAACAGAAATAGTCATTTGCTCATATCTGTTCTCCTGAAAACCAATAAGAACACAAGAATTTGTATCTCTAACTACATCACAGAAATGTATCAACATGACAAATATTCCATATGGACGTGAGAAGAAAGGCTGCTTCCCTGGCTTCTACCTCTTTAACCACAGGTTCCGAAAGCAAATGGTAGTTTGTTAGAGTTTTAAATCGATGTTGTCTGAGGCTGAATAGTCCCTAGAAGCTAAAAACAAGTTGAGACAAACTGGGCAGTTTCTATTATTGACTTGTCCGATCCCCCACGATTCTCACTTTGAACAGTCCCACCTTGGAGCACTGCACTGGAGACAGAGTCTCCACATGAACCTGCAGGGGACATTTTATATCCAAACTGTAACAAGTCTATCAAGAAATTTATCAAGTAGAGTTGTCTAGATTTCTTGAAATGAGTTTTATATGGCTTTGTGGTTCATCAACTTGAACATATCTTCGGGAAACAAGCTGGTTCCTTTCCTTCCAACTTATGTATTGTCCATGTAGTACATTAGCCACTTTTAATACTGAAATTTTTATTAAAATATATCTGGATTCAGGGGAGTAAAGAGAAGCCACCAGAAAGAGGTTGGAGGGAGAAAGGGGGACAATGATATAACCATATTTTAATTTCAACAGAAAAAAGGTTTTATATGACTTTTGAAAAGAGGGATGTAAGGATATAAAGATATAGGTCTGTGCATTTGAATAAACTGTCAACAACGAAAAAAGCTTCATACACATTCCGCAGTCAATATTTGTACTTACTAATTTATCTATAAGATACTCAGAACAAGAGCTTCAATCTGCCATGGTACTGATCACATAGGATACTCAGAACAAGAGCTTCAGTCTGCTGTAGTGTTAATCACATAGATTAAATCTAGTGCACACACAGTTATCTTTTTGCTGAATGATTGCTAACAAGCTTCATCCTTTTATTAAGGTTAATTAACAAAATTCAAATTTGTATAACTGCATTCTTATTATCATCTTTCATTGTGTATATATATATATATATCATTGTATATATGTATGTATATAGGGCTAAAATGCTCCTTTTTCATTCTGGTATAGTTTTTACAATAGTCACAAATTATATTTAGATGCTTTTTAAATTTTAAAAATGTTATTTTGCTTTATGAAATGTGTGTGAAAGCACACGGTGAAAATGTCAGGATTACTTAGGCCCCTGTGCTTTGATGCTCAGGAGTAATATATTGTAGATTTTTCCAATTCAAATGCAGAAATGAATTATTACAAATGTTTTGGCATCTGGTTCTGAACAATGAAAGATGATATTAAAAAACTATCATAAACAGCATCGGCTTAATAGAATATGAATCACTTACCTTTTCTATTTATCTAGCTGCTGAATGGTATAAGATTGGACTGTCTCTTTCTCTATCTTTGTTTGTGTATGTCTGTGTATCTCTGTGTGTATATGTACATTAAAAAAGGAATAAAAACAAAGACTGTCTATGCTACAGTGAACATATTTCATTTCTCAAGTTAATTTGATTTTGAATTTATACTGGAGATTGATAACTTTGGTTCTCTTTCCTCAGTACTAATAAATCTGTTGAAGGACCAGAACATGCCCAGCACAGCCAACCAGATATTAGAAGCTAGACAGGCATGAGAGGCCCTTGGTTAACATGATTTGGGGAACAGGATATACTCAGAAAGGAATGACTGTTTCTATACACAGATGCATGAACCGGAACACATATATACACCCTTGCTGTATAACAGCAGGGTTAAGTGCCATATGCTGGATATACAAGACACAAATGACAATCTATTTTCCTGAATATCATGAGCAACCACGAAGGTCTCCTGGAGAGTGGAACTCTTCAACTGAGTCTTGAAAATCCAATTATTGCTGTATGGCAAGTCTACTCATGTAATATGGTTCATGATTTCCCTGAAACATTAAAACTTTGGATGTGTGAAGGGGTATGGTGGGCAGCTGCATATGATTGCTTTCTACAAGTATATTATAAAGATGACATGATAATTGTATCATAAAATGATATCAAGGTCAGTAAGAAATAAGGCTGCCGGGGAGAATTCTCCTGTGACATATCAAGACAGGAGTCATCAGTGAGAGAAATCTTTGACTCTAAATTGTGGAAGCCCTATACATATTTGTGTCCTGTAGGATAATATTATAAACAATCATAAATCAACAAACAAATTTTGTTTGATGATTCTATAAGGAAAGTAATATTGTGAGTGCTGATTTTAGTATAATTAACTGAAGAGCTATGAAGGAAATACAGTGAGGTATGGACTGGATGCAGGATTGGAGCTAGGCGGTTGTAGGTAGACAGTCCTGTAATGGTCCAAGTGGGAAAATTAGAGCAAGCTGTGAAATGCTTGGAAGCTGTGAAATGAAAGGAAGGAAATGCGGGGGAAACAAGTGAGCCACACATGAGAACCAGGAGAGCCTGTGAGCTGCTGTGAGACTGGAAATCTAATCCAGAAGACACTTTCTAAGATGTTGGTTCTAATGTAAGAGGTAAAAATTTAAAAACACAGGATATAAATAGGAACAAATGGGACAAAATATCAGGCTGAGTATGTAAGTAGTCTCCCAGACCACACACAATGTTTTAATTCTCAGGAAAACTCCCAGCGCTGATCATGGAATTAGTTGTGGTCATCATGATGATCTGACATAATCAGAGGAATTGAAGAAACTTCAACAAAAGGAAAAAACTCAAGCATTCAAGCTCCCTAGTTGACCATGCCAATAGGATATGCTCAGTTCTTCCAAACTATGCTTAGTGCTGTGTGAAAAGCTCCATCTACCGGTGAGGCTCATCAGATAGCACAGGCTATTTGAACCCTAAAGCCTGCCATGTAGACAGACAATCTAGCACAGACTCCACTCATCGAAAAAAATCACTGTTCAGTTGATGATTGGATTTAAAAAAAAAAAAAAAAAAAAACGTTCTCTAAATTTGAATATTGAAAACTTGACTCCCAATGCAATGACATTCAAAATGGCACTGACTAAACCATAAGGGCTTCATCCTTATCAATGGATTAATCTGATGGAATCATAACTCGATTGGCCATGAGGAGAAGGCCAGAGACTTAGGAGACAAGGCATAGTTGAAATAAGTGAAAGATATAGATAGTTGGGGGTATGTCTTTAAAATCTGTTTCTGACTCTGCCTCCATCTCTGTTGGGATTGGTCAAGGAAGCTATGTATTCAGATGTTGAGTTCTGTACCTCAAGATCAGGTTGCAATCTCGGCATGGGCATTGTATTGACCAATGTGCTGTTGTGAAAGAATGTTCTCTAATAGTCCCTGATTGGTTAATAAAGAGTTAGAGGCTATGAATAGGCAGTAGAGAGAGGAAGGTGGAACTTTGGATCGAGTAGGGGGTCTCAGGTAGGGACCACATTGTGGGGGTGCAAAAGAAGAAGTAAAAGAAGGCCACAATGAGACAGGATGGACCATGAGCAAGTGACCAAAAGAACCTCACCCTGAGGACACATATGGAACAGAGCAAGACTCAGTTGACCAGTTGCATGGGGTCTATGGTTGGGATATAGGTTAGAATAGTTCAGAACTGGCAGAGATTTGCAGCTTTGTTTCAGCACACACTACACAAGGATGCTTTGCACAGGTTTGGAAACAATGCAATCCAAAGGGCTGAGTCATCTGAGATCAATAGTCAAGATAATTTTCTCCTTCTTTTAAATTCATGTTCTCAAGTGGTTTTTCCCCACAATGATGAGAAGCTGCCTAATATATTGAATACAAAGCATGTTATATGAAGAAACAGTGCCAACATAATGCACTAATATTAGTATAAAGCATTTGAAAAGCTTCAGACTCATATCAGAAATTATTTACAATACAAATTCTCAGGTACCAAGCAAAGATCAGCCTTGCACATAAGCCTTCAAAGCCAGGTCTCGGGACCATCATGCAAATCCCTGTACAGACACGATATGTTGTGCGGTTTTATCGTTTGGGGCTCCCAGAGCAAGAGGTGAATTGATAAATTTAAAAAGAAGGTAAAGATTTTGAAAGAACCATGGTCAATCCTCAACCTGGAATGAAAGATTGTAAATGTTGCCATTCGGAAAGGATTCAAAAGGTCAGAGTGCTGACCATGGTCCTGAAATTTACTGCGTTGAAAGTGGGCTGACATCTGGGTGTTACTCTACAGTGTTGCTACATAAGAAGTGTCTGTACATAGGTTGGAGAATGGCTATTACAGAGGAAAGAGCTTTGCAAATCTTTGCCTGCACAAAGGAAGCAATCCCTCATATTTTTAATTAAGTTCAATGTTGATGGTTGTGTAATTACTAAGTTATTTCATGATTTTTTCAGAAAATACTTTGTGTATTTAAGGCCATGGTACAGGCTAAGAAGCTACCTTCAGTGGCACACATATGCATCATATTTGTTCAGTTCCCTTTTTTATATAAAGAAGGACAATAAGTAAGTATCCACAGAATAAAAAAGACATTTGAATTTTTATTCCATTTACCATTGAATTAGAATCATAAATCAAACAAAGAAGTTATTATAAGTATATGATTATGTAAGACTGAAAGCAGTAAGTGTCTTATTCTCCCTTGAAGTTATTAAATCTCTTACTGGGACTAAAATTCAGAATGTGTGAGCTGTTAAAGTTTCTTATTTTAAGAAGTTTCCAAACAGATGTGGTTCAAGACTCACTTTAACAACAGCAAACACAGCTGAAGTTGAACCTGTACCTAAAAACAGCCCAGCACTGCCCCACCTTCCACACCCGTCTGTTCTGTTTGGTTACAAGCCTTCTGCAAGCTCAGGTGAAGACGTCTGTTAATACACTCTAGAGAATAGTCATCACATGTGAGATTAACATCAGCACCACAGTCCAGTCCATGTGCCTGTCTTTCAGAGCCTGACTACCGAAGGCATAGAAGAAAAGGAAAGACAACGAACTGGTGCCCCAGCAGACACCTAAAGTATGTCTTGGGAGGACTACCCCAGAAATTCTGTCCACCATGGAGTCTCAGAAAGAATCCAGGTACTCTTTGGAGAACCACATTCTTTATCATTTCTGTTTTGAGTTGAAACAGGTGACATTCAGGGCAAATTAACATAAACAGCATTGCATCAATGGTCCCCATGCCTTCTGAGCCTGCATATTTGAGAATTGCTGAGTGTCAGGCTCTCTTTGTATCTCTGTCTAGCTCTCTCATTACTCTCTGTCTTCCCACTCATGACAGAACAATAGCTACACGTGGAGGAGACAAGATAAAGTGAAGACTCTTGGACCATTAAGTTATAAAAAGCCTCCAGTGTTGTTTGACCCATGGTCATCCTTAACTATGTAAAACTGAGATGCTGAGTAAGTTTTTACAGCAAAACATGGTCAGATGTGCCCTAAAGGTTGGCTTCACTTTAGAGACTTGTCAGTCTTTTAATATATTCTCCAGTAGGTCCTGTAAGATGATTCCTGGGTCTATGAGAGTGTTATGTTCCCTTAAAGACTCAAAATATATCGATACAAAAATGTGAAGAATATTACTTCTAATTCAGACTGTATCAGATGCTGAGTCTGGGACTGAAGGACTGCATCTAGATAAAAGAGAAAGGGGCCAGAATAAGTGTACTTTCCAATAAGAAACATTTAAAAGAACAAAATACTTCAGAACAACCTTGCCAGCATGCATCAGAAGGTTGTCAGACATCACATTTCTTTGTGGTACACTTTAAAACCATCAGGGTCTTTACATAGATACATACATCTACTCTAAGTTCTAGACACATAAGTAAATATGTTTTTTAAAATGTCAAAAAAAAAAAACCCTCTAGTGTCAGAAATCAAAATATTTTATATTGAATAGTCTGGGGGAGATAAAAATTAGCAGTTCTTTGCTAATTAGAAGCAGTGGTTATGAGGAATTGAGCCATGAAATGACAGGACAGTAAGTGCTTAGGGAGAAGTAGATGTATTTCATTTCATGAAGAAATGAAAAATGTTTATAATAGTTATGGTGACATTCCACTGAACTGAGGAACAGAATTATAAAATCTTAGAAATGTTAAAATGCAAAAGACATCCAAATGACAATGACCCTAAGAATTGAACAATTCTGAAGTAATCACCTCTCCTAGTCCTCAAAATTAGCCTTCCCATGCATTGTTGTCAACATTGACTCCCTTCCCCTAGTTGACAATTTAATATATCCTAGTTTGCACAAATAGAAAATAATTGACCAACCCACATGATGTCCTCTAGGGGCTTGTAAGAGACATTTAGATTCCACATCATTGTACATAAACTAGGGCATTCTGTAAGAGTCTTTGGAATGAGATGAAGTTTTAATCTCAAGAGAAGTCAATGAACTCCCATGGATAAAGAGTCAGACTTTCCAACTTGAAATCTGTGCCCTTCCCCCAGGCCTGAGCAGGCCTGCAAGCTCTTTTACCACAATAAGACCAAGTAACAGTAGGACCTAGGAGATGCATTGCATTACCAGCCTTGGTGCCTTGGAGCCTGCTACCTGAGCTAAGAAGAATGGACTGCCTGCTGAGCTAGCCTTAACACCTTCGGCAGCTATCTCCTTGCCCAGCCCCTGGGCTGAACTTAGAAGAGACTCTGGGGGTGGGACTTCCCCTTTATATGTGAAAGCAAATTATTAAACTTCGGGCCTTGATCAGAATACTTTGTCTTGGCCCTCCATTCCCATTCATTCCTAGGCTTCCTCTCAGGAGAACCCGGTAACCTATAGCTGCAGGCAGCTACAGAAATCAGTGGTGAGCAGTTGGGACAGAGCACAGGGGATCAGGTGTGAGAGAAAGGTGATCACTGATTAGGTGGCTGGGTTTGTTCTTGCCTCCTCAGCTTGCCTGGGAAGAGGAGCATACAAAGGTCCACAGGCAGAGGAGCTCTTCTCCAGGGTAAGCTCTCAATGGTATTTGACATGAACACACACATCCCTCTCCTACACTCCATCCTGTACTAGGAAAACCAGTCTCATCTTTTACTGAGCCAACTGCTCCATTGTTTACAGTACAACACTGGTCACAGGCTGGCCACTCATGATATGCTTGTTGATATTTCTAATCTTCTCACCTTTAAGAAAATACCAACTTAAAAGAAAGTCTAACTTCAATATACTTTAGTTATGTCATATAGCAATGGGATATCGTAACCATGGCTAGATGGAAAGTTAGTAGAAAAGACTAAGCAAATGAATACTTAAGAATAATCTCTTAGTTCAGTTAACGTTTATTAATAATTCCATTATTATCTTTGGCCTTTTGTTTGTTTCCATCTTATATCTCTTTACACATCCAATGACCTTCATTGGATACTCCCCACATGTCAGCATTTTATGTTAAATATGTATCTTTTAAACATTCCAACCATACTCATAGGCCTGAGATTAGAAGCATAGTGAGAATGACAGTATATAAAACTAACAAAAATAAATTTATTTGCATTAATAGAATTACAGATTACTCTAAACAATAAATGTTATCAGGACGTAGGATGCTACTGGCACCTGCTTGCATGGGATCCAGGTGAGCCAATGTTGTCTTCTGTGTGGTAGTTCCATCACAAAGCAGACTTGCTATGGCGGTACTGATGACATCGAAACACTCTGACCCAAGCCTAATTCAAAATTCAGATTATCTACATGGTCAGTAATGACATTAGACTCGAGATGTAGAACAGAACAGAAACACGACAGATTGCATGGCACGAATGAGCATCTGTTTTCTCATAGTTCCAAGAGATAGAACTTCTAGATCAAGTTGCCGTCATGATTAGATTTTGGTGAGATGTCTGTTTGTTTCCAATGTTTAGGTGGTTTCTTTCTCATTGTGTTGTCAGCACATGCCAGAACAAAAAAGAAAAATTCTCTCTCTTATGTCTTACTATTAGGACACCAATCTCAACATGAGGAACTTACCCTCATGACTTCAGCTAAACGTAACTCTCTCACAAGTACCTGATTTGCAGTTAACATCCCCTTAGAATTTAATGCTTTGCAGACAAAATGTGTGGGGACCCAGTGCAGGTCACTCAGAAACTTAAAATAATACTAAAACTAGGAATTACATAAATTCAAGAAAACTGGAGTATTAATTTAATAAATGTTGAAAACATTGTGAATGATGCATTTGGAATATGGGGATCTCAGTTCCTGGAGCTGGAGAGGGGGCTCAGCAGTCCAGAGAACTTGCTGCTCTTTCAGAAAGCTTAAGTTCAGTTCGCAGGATGCACATTGGGCAGCACACAAGAACCTATATAACTCCAGCCTCAAGTGATTGAACACCCAGTTCCGACCGCCACAGGTACCTCATGTGGTATACCCACACACACACACACACAGATACACACACACAGATACACACACACACACACACACACACACACACACACACACACAAGATTTCTTTAAAATAGCAGAAAGCTAAATCTATCAATGAAATATGCCCCAGAAGTTTGTTAAATGGAGACTCTTGGTAAAGTGGGGTTTACTTGTTATTTATATATTTCCATGAGATTCAAGGGATATAAAATAAGTCATACACTTGAAGTTTCTTAATTTTTTTCCAAACATAGGCTGCTGGCTGCCTAGCTGTGGGTGTTGGAATCACCTACTCTAGCTCCGCTGATAAATTTGGCTCAGTCTACTTTACTTGGGATGAGATTGATGTTCTTCACCCTCTATATACATGTCTCTACTTGACTTTCCTGTACCACAAGCATTAAGATGTTATAAGCCACCGAACAGGTAAATTGAAAATGGAAGGAGACCTGCCGGAGAAGGTGATAAAATAGTAATTGCATTAGAGAACATATGCAGTTTCAAGATGGTGCCTGAAAACTTCCTTCCCTCAACATTTTTTTTTGTATCGGTTTATGTCTTTTGATTTAAACTAGCTGACGTGAAATGAGAATCTATGGGAATCCGGGACAACCCTCCCACTCTAATGAATGGTAAGTACCTGCTTCTACAGGAAGCTAATTGCTTCAACTTTGATTGCTTAATTTTTTAAAGTCTCTGTTGCTTTTTATATTATTCTGTTTCCTTTACTCTGCCACTGTCATCTTGCCCAGATCCTCAAACAAACTGAAAGCCATCTACAGCTCCAGTCTCAAATGTTCTCTTGCCACTTTCAGTGGAAATCTAATCAAGGTCACCCATGGGTCAAGATGCCCTTATGGGCACATTGTCTTTTGAAACAGTGACGTCATCCTTCTCACTGTCTTCCTCAGATTCAGCATCACCATCGTTCTCTGATCTGCAGTTACCACTCTACCGCTCCATCCTTGGCATCTCTTCACCAACAAATGTCAACCTCTTAAACTATTTGAAATTGCCATGTTTGCTCAGCTTTTATATGCTTTACTGTTGTTATCATGCCTCTTTGACTATCCCTTGAATTTGAAGGGTCTCAAACCTGCGTTGTCATGACAACAATGAGTACCTGACACATCTTCATTTTTCCCTCCTCATGTCTACTAACATTCAAGTTATTTTTATTAATTTCCTCTAGTCATGGTGACCAACCCTTAGTAAGCATGATCTCTGATCTTGCTCCTACTTGTCAACAAATAGAATACACATTTTTCCCATTTTCTCAGAGTACAACCATTCTTTGATAGCAGCACTTTGGTGTTCCACTATATTGCACAGCATCCTCAAGATACTTTCTTATAGGCATGGTAGCAACAGTACCACCAAGTTGCACAGTGAATGTCCTGCACAACTTCATATGTTATCAACATACTCTTCCTCCCTCATCAACAGCATTCAGATGATCACCCAGTATACTTAGCCATGCATATGGAATATCTCCTGCACATATTCATTTCCTCAGTCCATTCATGGCAGAGTCTACTATTATCTGTACACTCAACAAGAAATTCGGATATTTTATTCTGTCTCTCAGTCAAGGTCTCCAGCCTCTATACTCAGTGCAATGTTTATGAACAGGGTTCAGTTGCTAAAAATGTGGGGGCTCATGCTGTAGGTGAGGAACAAACTACCTTGTTTCAAATCCACTGGCTCTCCCCCTAGAACAAGGATTTGCTGACCTCCTTCCTCTGTCCCTAACATGTCAGTCTGTCTCCCACCTCCCTTCCTTCACCCAAAATAGCCTTGATCCTTCATCATACTTTACTCATGCTCAAACTAAAGCTTAGTGATGCATGGTCTCTACTGTAAGAAGGGTGAGCTTTGTGGTAATTGCAGATTGCACTTGTTGGATCTTGAAAGTCTCCTCAGAGCCCATGCATTCAGTGCTTTATCATTGTTGGGAGGTGGTGACACTTTGGGGAAGCAAGGCCTTGTAGAAAGAAGTTAGATCATTAGGGGTTGGGCCTTGAAGGCAGTATTGGAACCCAGTCCTTCTAGTCTTTTTCTTTATCCTTCTTGGCTCTATGATGTAGAGTTCTCTTGTCCTGTTCATCCTCACTGCAGTACATCAGGCACAAAACAACAGAGCCAGTGGATCCTTGACCAAAAGTTCTGAAACCATAAATCAAAATAAACCTTTCTTCTTACAGATTATTTCAAGACCTTTGTTCAGTAACGGAAAGCAGTAGTTATTTCTTTGAGAATAAAACAGTCTTGTTCACTAGTGTATTCCTAGCATTCAGAAGAAAATTTAACATGTAATAGATGCTCTAAAAATTACTACTACTGTTTATGTTATCCCTTCTTTAGAATCCCAGAAAAGTTCTTTTAAAAAAAATTAATCTAATTTTATTTCTTATTCTTTTTACATCCTGCTCACTGTCCCCTCCTTGTAATCCCCTCCCACAATACTTCCCCCATCCCCTTTTCTCCTCCTCTTGAGTGGGTGGGGATCCCTGTGGGTATTCCCCCTACCCTGGCACTTCAAGATTCTGTGAGGCCCTGCGCTTCCTCTCCCACTGAGTCCAGACATATGTCCAGGGAGGCCTAGGTCCAGCCCATGTTCTTTGGTTAGTGGTTCAGATTCTGAGAGCCCCAAGTATCCACATTAGACCATCATCTTCCTATGAAGTTTCTAACCCCTTCGGGGCCAACAATCCTTCCTTCTATTCTTCCATAAGATTTCCCAAGTTCCACTTACTCTTTGGCTAGGGATGCCAGACAAGTACTTTTAAATTAAACAGAAATATAAATGTTAGTAAGATTATTACAAAGCTGTAATTCTTTTTTTTTTTTATTGGATATTTTATTTACATTTCAGATGTTATCTCCTTACCCCATTTCCCCCAGACCCAGGAACCCCTATACCATCCCCCCTTCTCCTGCTTCTATGAGGGTGTCCCCCCACTTACCCCCTACTTCCACCTCCACACCTTCGAATTCCCCCACACTTGGCATCCAGCCTTCATGGGACCAAGGATCTCCTCTCCCACCTATGCTCGACAAGGCCATCCTCCCCTACATATAGAGCTGGAAGCATGGGTCCCTTCCTATGTGCTCCCAGGCTGGTAGTTTAGATGCTGGGAGCTCTGGTTGGTTGGGATTGTTGTTCTCCTCATGGGACCACAAACCCTTTCAGCTCCTTCAGCTCCTTTTCTCTAACTCCTCCATTGGGAACCCCTTGATCAGTTCAATGGTTAGTTGTGAGCATCTGCCTCTCAATATGTCAGACTCTGGCAGACCTCTAAGGAGACAGCTATATCAGGCTCCTGTCAGCATGCACTTCCTGATATCCACATCAGCGTCTACCTTTGGTGACTGCACATGGGATGGATACCCAGGTGGAATGGTCTCTAGATGGCCCCTTCTTCAGTTTCTGTCCCACACATTGTCTCCATATTTGCTCCCTTGAGTATTTTGTTACTTCTTCTAAGAAGGACTGAAACACCCACACTTGGTCTTTCTTCTTCATGAGCTTCATATGGTCTGTAAGTTGAATCTTGGGTATTGCGAGCTTCTGGGCTAATATTCAATTATCAGGGAGTGAATACCATGTGTATTCTTTTGTGATTGGGTTACCTCACTCAGGATGATATTTTCTAGTTCCATCCATTTACCTAAGAATTTCTCAAATTCATTATTTTTAATAGCTGAATAATACTCCATTGTGTGAATGTACCACATTTTTTGTATCCATCCCTCTGTTGAAGGACATCTGGGTTCTTTCCAGCTTCTGGCTATTATAAATAAGGCTGCTATGAACATAGTGGAGCATATGTCATTGTTATATGTTGGAACATCTTCTGGGTATATGCCCAAGAGTGGTATAGCTGGGTCCTCAGGTAATGTTATGTCCAATTTTCTGAGGTACCACCAGACTGATTTCCAGAGTGGTTGCACCATCTTGCAATTCCACCAACAATGGAGGAGTGTTCCTCTTTCTCCATATCCTCGACAGCATCTACTATCACCTGATCTTAGTCATTTTTACTGCTGTGAGGTGGAATCCCAGGGTTGTTTTGATTTGCATTTCCCTGATGACTAAGGATTCTGAACATTTCTTTAGGTGCTTCTCAGCCATTCAAGTTTCCTCAGTTGAGAATTTTTTGTTTAGCTCTGTACCCCATTTTTTATAGGGTTATTTGGTTGTCTGGAGTCTAATTTCTTGAGTTCTTTGTATATATTGCAGCAGTCATTAAAAGTCTCCCCACTAAAAAAAGCTTCGGACCAGATGGTTTTAGTGCAGAATTCTATCAGACCTTCAAGGAAGACCTAATATCAATTCTCTTCAAACTATTCCACAAAATAGAAACAGAAGGAACACTACTCAATTCATTCTATGAAGCTACAATCATGTTCATACCTAAACCTCACAAAGACCCAACGAAAAAAGAGAACTTCAGACCAATCTTCCTTATGAATATTGATGCAAAAATACTCAATAAAATTCTCACAAACCAAATCCAAGAACACATCAAAACAATCATCCATCATGATCAAATAGGCTTTATCCCAGGAATGTAATTCTTAATATATTATTCACATGGATCAAAGATACTTCTTTTAAGGAAGAATGAATTCTAGAGTAGCTTTCAAAATTAAAGTGTATGTGTGTACATGAGTGTTCATGTGTGTGTACATGCTTATGTGTGCCTCTGTGTGTGTGTGTGTGTGTGTGTGTGTGTGTGTTTTGTTGGTTTTATTTTGCTTTGTTTTAGCTTCAGCTCACCTCAAACTTACTGTGAAGCTGAGGATAGTCTTGAACTCCTAATACTTTTGCCTTTACTTCCCAGGTACTGGGAGTGCAGGCATACACCACTATGCCTAGCTTTTACTTATTTTTCTGAAGTTAGCTCTTAAAACCTCCAACTTCAAATCCACAATGACAAGTTATTTTGCTCCTTCAGAGAATTGTTTGACAGCATTTCTGAAGAAGATAAAGTGGTATCGTTTATATTATAAAGTGTGCTTCTTTTTCAAATCCATAAGATTAAATTTCCCTGAGGGAGGAGTAGCTAGATTCATCAGTGGTAAATATCACGATTTACAAATGCTCTGAATTTTAATAGATGCTCATTGTAGACAGAGACACTTAACGTTAAGATGGTATAGAACCCAGGTTTCTTTGTTTTTGGTTTTTGGTTTTGGTTTTTCTCTGTTAAAGAAGAACTGTTATCATGATACTTCCTCTTCTTTACAGCCATAATAAACTATACCAGGTGTCTTAGTTAGGGTATTACTGCAGTGAACAGACACCATGACAAAGGCAACTCTTATAAGGACAATATTTAATTGTTATTGGCTTACAGGTTCAGAGGTTCAGTCCATTATCATCAAGGTGGGAGCACAACAGCATCCAGGCAGGAGTGGTACAGGAGAAGCTGAGATTTCTACATCTTCATGTGAAGGCTTCTAGGAGAAGACTGGCTTCTAGGCAGCTAGGATGAGGGTCTTAAAGCCTACACCCACAGTGACACACCTACTCCAACAACACCACACCTACTCCGACAAGGCTACCTCTCCTAATAGTGACACTCCCTGGGTCATGCATATTCAAACCATCACACCCTGGCATCTAAAATGACCAAATATAAAATACAACTTTACCCAATACCAAATTTTAACAAGGTAATAATGTCCCTAATTTCAAATGTAATGAAACATTTGTGAATTCTAAATACTTTCTTTATTCAGAGCACTTGGATAGTTATTTTAAAACGGCAGGCTTGTAGATCAAAGTTGGAACTTATGATATATTATTTAAGAATTCATATTGTCATGTTTTGTTTGAGTTTAAACAGTATTCTATGTAATGATTCTAATGATTAGCCACTAAGTAGGGGATTTAAGCTTACAATCACCTTGGCTATCATCGAATGTAGTAAAGATAAGCCAGCACACAATCAGCCCACAGCTCTATGTTCCATGATGTAGGTGACCTAGGGACCATAGTGAATGTCCTTTACAACTCAGATGAGTCACAGGTGAGGTAGAAATAGTAGCATCCAAAATATACCACCTGACCTGGCACTCTGATACTCTGGGATGTCTATAAAATTATCTAGAAATTCACAGAAGGACAAGATAATAGGAGCAACCATAAAAGGAACTTTTTGGGCAAGGTTTGCAAGAAGAGGAAAAAGTCCGTTTTCAGACCACTGTTTTGGTGCTCTGAATGTACCTGGAGCAAAAGGCAGAGATTCAAACAATCATGACAAGGAGTTGAGATACTAAATAAATACTCTTCAGTCATAAAGGAATTGAAAACCTGTCACTTGCAACAACATGGATGAACCAGAGATCATTATTTTAAGTAAAATGAGCCACACAGAGAGACAAATACTATGTAAAATCACTGGTATGTAGAACAAGAAAGCATTGATCTCATGGGGACAGATGGTGAAATTCCATCTACCAAAGCCTGGGATGGCTAGGGAGACAAAAGATACTGGTTAAAAATAATCTATTGTAATTAGGGAGGAAAAAAATCATTTCAAGAAATGTATTGTATAACAGCAAAACATCCTTTTGCATACATTCCATCTTCTTAAAATCCTAGGCTTCTGGTCACATATTTTACAAATGTATATGCCATCTGTCAGATATGGTTTTTAACACAAATTTAATTTTGAGATAAATTTACTTTGACATGAAGACAACCTGTGCTAAGGTGGGCTAGCTATAATAATTTGTTGGTTTAAGCTTTTTTGTTGTCATTTATATACAGTGGTAAAATGAGCTTTGAAAATTATCTCTTTGAACATGAATTTCACTTCTAAATATCTAGGGTCGGGTGAGGTATAACCGACTCCTACCTATTAAAGATTGAATATTAATTTTAGTCCTTATCATCATACCAGGTAGAATAAATTAAGTCATCCTTCCTTCTTTGGATTTTTGACCTGGTTATAAAATCAGCTATATATTTTGAAAATTAACTATGACTAATAGAAACATTTTCTCTCTTTAGAGCTGATATATAAAATATAAAAAATTATATTAATGAGATATGGTGTGGCATATGATCAAGCACATATCATGAAGTGCTTATTTAAGTTAAACATGATATGTATTCACATGTTTATAATTTCTAATATTTTTACATTTAGTTGTTCAGCTATTTAGTGTGGAGGGTGGGCATATAGTGTGGGCATTAGTGTGAATGTGCACCACAGAAAACATGTAAAGGTCAGAGGGCAATTTATAGGAGTTGGTTTTCTTCTTATACTATGTGGATCCTGTAAATTCTCTCTCTCTCTCTCTCTCTCTCTCTCTCTCTCTCTCTCTCTCTCTCTCTCTCTCTCTCTGTCTCTCTCTCACACACACACACAAGATCAAAAAACAAAAGCAACAACAACAAAACAGCTTCCATTAAGGGAGCAATTCAGTTTATTCTGGAGCCATTTCAATTGGACCCCAGCCTGGGAACACAGATTTAGGTTACCTGAAATTCCACGTTCCATCATAAAAGCAGTTTCATGATGTTTCATGATTTTATAGAACAGAGAAAGTCACAAATCAAGGCAATTAAAATACAGGGGGCGGGGTAGACCAGAGAGAGAGATGGGTGGTTACAGAAAGACAGGAGAGCTTTACTGTTGGCCCGAGATGCTATCTGATTGCAGTTTTAGCCTTGGGTTTGGTAGGAGCTAGTAACATGCTAAGTTAATAAATTCCAAAAGGATGTTTTTTAATCTGTCAGTGACATGATGTTAGTTCTCACACAGAGGCAGCAGAGGAAGCTCTTGTGGCAATTGACGTCTTGACACACAACAGTCTAGTCTCTCTGCAGTGTTCAAATTCTGACCACTCAGTCTCTACAGACATAGCTTCTTTTCAAGAGTTTTCCTTCACAGACTCAAACTCCGGACTTGGACTTAGGACAGCCCCCTCCATCACCAAACCACCGTCTGCCATTGTTTATTCTTTCTACCGACAATCAAAATCATCTCACCTTACAATCACTCTGCAGTGTGGCCACATGCCTTCTTGTCTGTGTGTAACTTAGAGGTAATATTAGTAACTATGGTGAAATGTTTGGGAGAACAACCACTCAGATTTGTTATGTGTATACTTCAATCTATTTAGTTTTCTTCAAAATTTTTCTTTCAAATTACTATCCAAGACTCCCATTAAAGCTTTATACTTCCACATTTCATCTATCATTTAAAAGTGTTAACAACTTGAAGGTTAAAGGAGGACTGTGATTTAAACCTGAGGCTCTCTCCTTATTTCCAAGCATATGTAAATGTATTTAAAGGTTTCAGGTGGGGTTCTGAGCGTGGGCTGAGTGTCAGCCTTACTGCCAATGAATCCACAGTGTTGCGATTTTTTTTTTTTTTATTCATTTCAATCTTAATAGTTACTAAGCTTTTGGCAAAAGGCCCTGGTTGATAAAACAAAAATGTAAGTTCTGGTTTAGGCACTTTTCTTTTGGTATTCTTTTCCATTGTAATATACCTGAATCTATAAAGATTTCTATTTGGGTTACTTTTCTCAGTGTCACTGCAAAATTAATTAAATTGAATAAAGCTGGAGATGTAAAGGTGAGCAATACCTATTTTTTTTCCAGAGCAGGTTTATGTAGGAGGAGCTAAGGTGGGAGGAGTAAGGACAGGAAGAGGAGGAGGAGGAGGAGGAGCTACAGAGGGCAGAGATGTAGGAGGATGAAGAGCCATGCAGGTATGGAAAGCAGTCCTGCATAACAACTTATATTTAGGTTAGCTAATTGGGAAACACCTCTGTTGTGTGGGCATCTTCTTATTGAGCATTACCAAACCTATAAAGCCTTTGATTAATCTTTAAGCTTTAGAGTCTCATTTTCTACTGGGTACCATGTGGATGGCGGGATGGTCTGGGCATAACCCAGCCTTGTAGAGACAGCGTGGAAGACTGGCAGAGCCGTCTCCCACACTGGCATCTCATGGGTGGCAGGGCTGGTGTTTCTGGCTGGCCTTTTCTAGCTGTGGCACACACATGGTCTCCTGCCATGGAACATAGCGGCTAAGCTAGGCAGAGCTGCGGCAGCTTAGTCACCTTGACCAGCGGCCATTTTAAATAATTACTTCAACAGGTTTAAATATACAGATAACACCCAGAAGAATCAACAGGAATACAAACATAGACCATGAGTACACTGTGGCTGTACAGATCAAAGCACAGAAGTTGGAGTAGAAAACATAGTAAGATGTTATTTGTGCAAACATTTGCCAATCACACAGGCAGGAATTATTTTAGGTACATCTGCTAATCAGAGCACTTATTTTTATTTTTATTTTAACTCACTTTTAATTAGCATACAGAGTAATAGGTTTCATTATGAAATTTTCATGTATAATTGGCTTTTGAGAGCATAATTTTAAATGTCAACTAAAGGAAGCAAAAGTCTAAATAAATGGTGCAACTTGAGTTCTGCTAATAGATCCATCCTTCCTTAAGTGAAATATTTACTATACTTCAACAGACTCCAGAACCACTTGAGAGCATTAGACAATTTGCAAAATGTATATGATGACATAAAATGAATTATATGTGTAAGCTATGAGGAAAACCAAAAGTTATTATTTCACTTAAAAATATATTAGAAGTCAAAGACTTCTTCAAAGATGGAAAGCATTCTTCAAGATGGAAACAATGTAAAACTTTGTAACCAGCATGATAGAATTTCCCTGGTAATCTAAGTGATAAAAGAAGTGTAAATGTGTCAGCCAGAGACAGGACTTGTCTCTCAGAAAGATTTTCATGCTTTTTAACAACTTGTCCTACAGCATGAGATGAACCACAGACAATGATGGTTCAGTGGTGGATCAGGACCACATATTGATTACAACTACTAAATTGTGTATATCCTTACTCATCTACTTAAACACTAATCTCACTTCTGGGCTAGAAGAAAGACAAGAAGGACTTTATAACTCCTTTCCCATCTTTCCCAACACAGTTACATTATGCAAATCTTCATTTTAATCCAGACATAGTGGTGTTCCCAGAACTTGCAAGACAGAGGCATGTGGATCTCTGAGTTCCAGGCCAGCCTGATCTACACCATGAGTTCCATGACACCCAGGGCTACACAGAGAAACTCTATCTCAAAAACCAAAACAAATAAACAAATCTTTCCTAGTTTTCCATTAATAATTTGTCTCCATTAAAATAATTTTTTCTAAGATTTATTCATTTTATTTTATGTGTGTTTTACCTGTGTGATGTCTGTGTATCATGTTTATGTGTGGAGGTAAGAAGAAGGCATTGGATCCCCTGGAATTGGAGTTGGAGATGATTGAGAACCACCATATAGGTGCTGGCAACAGAGCACAGGTCTTCTGCAAGAGCAACAGTGCGCTAAACCATTGAGCTTAATTTGCCTCTTTCAATTGATTATTGAGGATGGATTACTGAGCCTGGCTAGGGCACAAGCTGTGACTCCTAAGTTTGGTATCAAACCTAGGTAGCAAATAACTTTTCTTTAGGAACTAGACCACAATAGACAGATATATCAGTTTGGAAAAACTAACTAAATATATATAATATATATAATATATAATAATAATAATAATAATAATAATATATTATTGTATATAATATATTATATATTTTATATATTATATTATTATATAATATATATAATAAAATTATGTCAGCATCTGCATCTTAACTTGGTAGAAAAGTCTATAGGTATATTCTGCTGCATGAATATAGAAAGCAAACTATGAAACACTTGTGCAAATCTGGAAGATACCATCTTAAAAGTCTTCATACCCTGAAGTCATAAACAGCCTAAAAGCCTCAGAACATACTAACTGTTGGGTTTGAAGTGGCCATTCATTGTGTCACCAAGAGTATTATGTCAGAGCTATCTACTATTCTAATCTCAAATTACAAAACTTTAGCCTATTTCTATGAAACAATCTAAGATCAGCACACATTTTCTTGACCTCTTTGCCCTGTCATGTGATGGTTGACGCTGCCCTGAGTCTCCCTGAGCGTTTCCACAGTGCTCACATTGCCTGTAATTTGATAATCCCTCTATTCTACTGTGATATGGTTTCTCACCAGGGTCTCCCATGAGACTGGACATACTTAGTGTGATTGTCATAAGCAAGATATTCTAAGGACCCTCATGGGAGGGGACCAGTCCTGCTGCCAGACTCTTTCCACTGTCACTGTATATATTTTTGTTTTGAATATTTTATGATTTTAATTTTATATGTCAGTACTCTATTTAATTTGCCCCTCTGCTTTCCCATCCAAACTTTCTTATTATATATATAAAATTACATATATGTGTGTGTGTATACTTACAATTTACTGAATCCATTTAGTGTTGCTTACATGTGCTTGTGTTTATAGGTCACCATTTGGGACTGAATAACCTTTCAGGAGGCTCCTCTATGGAACAAACTGATTCTCTATCTCAGCAGCCACTAATTACAACTAACTGTTGTCATTATACTTATTAAGCCTACAATATCAATAGTGTCACATGTCCAAGATACCATTGTGGGCACAGATTTTAGCCTCCAAGTTCTATCTCTAGCAGCAAGCACAGGAGCGAAGATAAAGTGTGACATAGGAATACTTAATTGAAAAAGCTACCTACTCCATTAATTTATTACTGCCAATGGAAGATCATTATTTGTTAACAACATTCTTACTTTCCCGTAAGTGCATTTTTAACAGTGGCTAGTATTTCTCTATTCCTGGCTAGCTCACAAATAAATGAGACTGAGACATATGATTTATTTAATTTGCTTCATAGCACAGTAGCTGGGCAATCATAGATGTATTCTAATCCTCTAAACTAATCTGGCTACCTCTCAGCCAAAATCCCTGAGATACTCGAATTTTAGTATTGGTCTGGTTTTCTGGGCTTCAGATGTGTTCTTCCATGATTTCTCCAGGACCCCTTCCTCATGGAAAATCCCCCTGTTCTGTTCTCCTCTCTCTCCCTCCCTTACCCTCAGAGAAGTCCAGCCCTATGTTCTCCTCTGCCTAGACATTGGCTGATCAATTTTTATTGACAAGACAAAGAATACATGGGGAGCAATGTTTACACAAACTTGAAACAGAAGATACTTAGAATGAGCATTACAATGCCATGTCTGCATAGCAGCAAGATATGAGGAGAAAGAAATCAGCATTTAAATAATACAAGCATAATCTTTACACAGGGCATTATGCCTACACTTCCTACACAAAGCCAGGCACTGTGATCACTTAAACAAATCTCAACCACACTTCAACGTTTACTTCTACTGCTCAATCACTTAGCACTTTCTTTGAGATCATGAATGTCACCACTCTCATAGATAAATAGTAAGTCATTTTGAAGTGAAAGTAATTTGAGAGTGTATCTTTATAATAACTGTCTTACAACCAAATAAACTACCTTTACAGTTTGGATAATGTATGAAAGTTAAAAATATAGCACCAAAGAACCAGTCTTGAGTAAGACCCTGATGTCTTACCTCCCCCAGTACCTTCCAGAACTGGGAAAACTAGCCAGTAAACAGGGAGAAAGTTTACTGGACAGTTCAGCATTTACTTCTGTATGTCCTGCGATCAAAGTATGTTTGTGTGATCTTCAACAATAGTCTTACCATTTAGTAATGATGGGCAACAAAAAGCAATGACTACCACCTGTGTTGATGTGGGAGCCTCCCTAACCAATAAATTGCAGATATGTAACTGGTTCCTGACACTGAGACTTTCACTTAATAACCCAAGTTTTTAGGAGCAACATTGTTTACTTATGTAGAGTACCTTTACCCAAACTGCTTTTAAAAAGAGTAAGCTTTAATTATCTCATAATGAGTGCAGTTTCATAAGGTTTCTTCACCACCCTTCATTCTGGTTAGCCTACTCTCCATCTCATTTTCCTCTCCTCCTGTCTCAGTCTTACTTAATATACTATCTCCCTCCCTCAGTGCATCCCTACCCACTGGCCCTTTACTGGTTTTCTGACTTCCACGTGTTCTCCAGGCTAAGCACACAAGGCACAAGACTGAAGCTAGCACCCATATATGAGAGAGAACATACAGCATTGTGGTGATCCTTCTGAAAATACCTCTTGCCTTCTAAGAGAATGAACTTCTGTCAGATCTTGCAATAAGTTAATAACATGCCTTGAAATAAAGACTATCTAGTCAAACTGCCATCTGACTGTGTGCTCATCTTATTGACGTTTCACTTACCTTTAAGAGAATAATATAACCAACCTTACCATGCCTTGGATTTCCCATGTGATCAGTTTTTACAACCTAGGCAAAATGCATAGACTTAATCCTACTTACATATTCTTCCATGCCCCTATCCCAGAATAATAAGTGTGTGTGTGTGTTGTGGTAATCACATTCTGAAGGCAGACGGCAGGTTGGAAGCACCCTTAAACAACACATAGATCCCCCAAATGTTGAAAACAAACTGTAGACATAGTTTAGTGACATCATTCTGTGGTCTTGAGTGTCATTCATGGTCCGCTAGGAGCAGTAATCTATCTTCTTCCCTTGTAAGACTCTGTGGAAGACCTCTGCTGTAAAGAATTCCTTATTTCTTTCCATATCATGTTCTCTGTTCTTGTTCATTCAGAGTAAGTCTGTTTGTTAAGATAGGTATAGGGGACAGACACAGATTACACATACACAATATATAGACAAGCTATAGACTGGCTAGTCACCACAGACTAAAGACAAATAGAAGACACAGGGAGAGAAGTAGAGAATTCAAGCTTGGGCATGTGCTTGGTCAAACTAATGCAAGAGAAAGTTTCTGTATTCATTCCTTCCTGCAACATGAATGTACTTTGGTGCACTTCTGAGGTTTCATGAGTGTGTTAACTGGTACATGGTATTTGCCTTTTTGTGTCTTTTCCACAGAGGGGCCTTTGAAGGTTCCTACTCTGACTATGCCCCCCCTCCACCCAGCTCAGCCCCTGATACTAGATTTTAAACACATCAGGTAGCACTAGACCATCTTTCTAGCAACTCTTCCACTTCTGTATGCATGGGAACTCCAAGAACCTTATAAAATATAGAATTCAGTTGCTGACAAAAGCTTTCGAAGTGTTCTTTCTGTAAGTTACCACACAGAGCCAAGCTTTATCCATATGCAACAATAAATATTGTGCATCCAAACTTAGAAAAAATAAAGTAACAAGTGTACCAAAAATTAAAATGAGTCCCCAAAACTCTGAAGCATAGTAGTAAAGTGACTATGTGAGAAAAATGAAGCCTAGCATCACAAGGTTAAACCATCCTCCACTTGAAGCCTACTTCCTAAAGGGCATGTAGTTATCTACTCCCTCAAAGAACATCAAGCCGTCAGATCACACCCAGATGTAAGTTTTCACTTCAGCTTGAACAATGAGATAAGGAAAGGGTCCACTCCCCCACCACACTCACATACAGGAGCCTCAGCATCAGTCTGGTGATGGGGAAGTCTACAGACATTGCTCAAAAACCTGACCCTGGTTACAGAATATATGCGCTCACTGTGGGTCAGGAAACTCCAAACATAAAAGCATCATGTTCACACAATTTCTTAATTCCCCGAGGTATATGCACATCTCCTCACTGAAATATCCTGAGTGGCTGTCAAGAACAAAGTTTGCTAAGACTGTGTATATTTTGCTTTCTCCTTAGCTCAGGATTAGAAGCCTATGTTTACCACCTCCACGTGTGACCAGTTCAGCTCGAGACGTTCTCTTCACTTTATTCAGAGAAAGTCTGTCAAAACAACATTTCAAAGTTGACCTGCCAAAATCTAAGACATGCATGGCTTATTCTACTAATTGTGTTTCTTCGCAAACTAGCAAATGAGCTTCACTAAACTGAAACATGGCCATGCATCTTAATGACAAACTAATGAGACCTTTAGGAAGGAAGCACTAAAGGCATCATTGAACTTCTGAAGGCAACAGGAAGGGAACACCGGAGCCACCAAGTCCCAGAGTTTATATCTAAAATGGGTACTTCTAATGGGGTCGGGAACAGTTCATCTCTAGGGTTCTGCCTTTAATGGGGCCATGGCTATCATCGAGCATAATTACCTTCTGATGACAGTGTCTAGGTTGGCCTGTGGAAATGTGGATGACATGGAAATCAGTCTTGAGTCAGCCAGCAGGTGTTGGGTACTGAGTGTGCCAGGTATTTCTCTGCAGGGGTGAGAGGTTGGGAGCAGTGAGAGCAATCAGAAAACTCAGGCACCATTTAGAAACATTTAAAAAGACAGATAGCCAAAGTCTGATCTGAAGCTGCTGCTTTAGAGTAGGTCAAAGAAAGTGCCACCCAGAAGAGCATGATGATAAGCAGTACATTCCCCTGCCCATGAACCAAGAAGATAAAAAATTTACCTATCCTAAACCAAGTGTTGTTATGGAACAAGACAACACAGAGGTTCCCCCATTCTGTGTTCTTGCTGAAGACTTTCCAGGTTTAACTAGAATCTGATCACCTCAGTGGAGAATCCCATAGAAAACCACCCAACTCTGTTTCAGAACCAAAAGTCAGAAATTCCTAGCTAACTTACCTCAGCTTCTGTTGAAACTCCCTGTTGGTGCAAAACCCCTCTAGCTAATCACTTAGCTTCTGTTAAAGCTGCTTGCTTCAAATTGCTTACTTCTGTGAAACCCCCATGTATCCACTGAGTTTCCAGGATGTGGTTTCTGCCTTTAAAAAGTCTGCATTATAGATACTAAAGGTTTTACCTAGGTCCCTGGGGAGTTGCATATGGTCCTATTGGCTAGAATAAAATCTTTTAATTGGCTCAGCTGCAAAGTATGTTGAGCTCCAAGCAACAGTATTTCTCTTTCTCTCTGTCTCTGTCTCTGTCTCTCTCTCTCTCTCTCTCTCTCTCTCTCTCTCTCTCTCTCTCTCTCTCTCCTGTTCTCTTTCTGTCTCTCTGTGTCTCTCTTTCTCTCTGTGTCTTTTTCTCTCTCTTTCTGTCTCTCTGCCTCTCTCTGTCTGCCTGTCTCTCTCTTTCTCTCTCTGTCTCTTTTGCTCTCTCTCTCTCTCTCTCTCTCTCCCCCTCCTTCTCTTGTGCTCTCTCAATCTCTTTCTCACTCTCTCAGATCTATATATAATTCCTGTATCATCTACACAATTCCTCTTATTGTATTTTTACATCATGATTTTACCTATAAATTGAGTTGAAGACAAAAAAATTAATGTTTTTTCCATGAGTTATAAATTATCAGCAGGGTCACTATCTCAAAGAATGCAAGCACACAAACATCAGATAGGTAAGGAAGGTGCCCTGAGCCTGGATCAGCATCCAACACAAAGAACGAGCTTTCCTGATGCTATTGATTAAGTCTGGATAGTAAATTTGGGTTCTTACACCAGAGCCATGTGCATCACCAGGAATGTTTGTTTTGTCTAGTTCTTCTCCAGCTACAGATATTGGTTCGTTTCATTGACTTAGCACAAACCTAGACATATCTGGTAACATAAAACCTCAATTGAGAGATGGCCTCCATTTAATTGTCCCATGTGTGTATCCATGGTATCTTTTCTTTATTGACACTTGATGTGGGAGGGCTGGTACCAGCTCTGGGAAGACCCACAGTTAAAGGCTAAGATTCAATACATGAGCATTTGAGAGACATTTAGGGTTCAATCCAAGATGCCATGCTGTCTTTGCAAATGAGGCACCTTCCTGGCACCTTCCATTTGCAGAGAGGGCATCACACAGAGTGCTGACACCACAGTGAAAGCACCCTCATGTCCCCACACCCACTGACGCCTGCATTAGAACTCTTCTACACAAGTCTCCCAAGAACTACATTTGTTTAGACAGATAAACTCCAGCAGTTCCTAGGATGATGAAGACTTGCTCGCATCCTACTGGCTCTGGGCCTCAGACATTAACCCTAATGTCAGTATTAGTCATCCTAATCGGCACACTTTCCTTTTGTGTATCAACACTCAATCAAAAATAAACTTGCTGCAGGATAGTTAACAAGTAATGAATATTGAGGCAAAGTTAAGCTAAACAGCAAAGGGACTGTGAGTAGCTTAGCTGAGGTGCAGCTTCTCACAAGGACCATTGGCAAGACAATGAGCTGTCCACGCTGCAAAAAAATTGAACAAAAAATGGAATTAGCTCATTCCTGTAAGTGTTTTGACGTTGCAGTAATTATTTTAAAACAGTGGCACCCAATCTTGGTTGTTCTTAATCAGCCGCCATCTTCCTGACTAGACAAGGCCTGTGGCCATGAGCTGCAGTGTGAATTATCACCCCCTCTTGGCTCAGGCTGCCAGCTCAGACCCCTGGCTCAGGGGGCCATAGACACTGCCTCTGCCGCCCACAAGATACCAGCGTGGGAGATGGCTCTGCCAATCTTCCACTCTGTTGCCACAAGGTTGGGCTGAGCCCAGACCATCCTGCCATCCATGCAGGTCCAATAGAAATGAGACTCTAATGCTTAGATGATCCAAAGGCTTTATATGTTTGGTAATGCTCAATAACAAGATGCCCACACAATTGGAGGTGTTTTCCAATTAACTAATCTAAATATAAGTTGTTACCCAGGACTGCTCTTGATTCATGCGTGATTCTCCATCCTCCTGCATCTCTGCCTCTTCTCTCCTATCTCCTCCTCCTCCTTTTTGTTGCGGTAAATCTCTGACCTAAATAAGTCTGGTCAAGGAAAACACAACTCAATGTTTATGATTATAAACTGCAAGCCTAGATTGGGCAGATTTACCATTACACTACTCTATTCCCCTGCTATGAGACCCCTTATAACTTGCGGTTTTTCTAGGCCACATTCTTCTCCTCCGTTGTCCTTGCACTTCTCGATCCTCTGTTGCTCCTCCGTAGCCTCTCTCCTGCCAACTCCCTCTTCCGACTCCTCCCCTAAGCCTTTTTCTCCACCTCCCCTTCTACTGCCCAATCACTGGCTCTAGCCTTTATTTTACAAATTCAATTGGACAGAAGGTTCACAATATTCACTCCTCCTCCACAGCCCCTCCCAGGAGTGAAACTACCATCAAAACACGAGGCTGGAGCTATCCACAACACCTTCTCCTCTTCCTATCCTTATTCCTCCCACCTGAGCTCTCCCAACATGTGGGGAAAATATGCTGCTACACTTAGAAATTTATCTAGAACTTTATACACGAAGAGAAGTAATTTTCAATTCTAGGGACTTGAGACTCTGTCTTCTGATAAAAGATGACAATGTTCTGATTCTCTTGGATGTATGCAAAAATCTACAATGTCAATAAAATATCAACATGACTAAAATATGTATTTTACCATTATAGTATTGTGATTACCCAAAGAAATCTCTGCCTAGAAAGTATAGGATTATGTAAAGTAGAATGAGTTATGGTTTTACTCAAGTGTGCTGATTCTCTTATCTTACAAAGTCAAATCTTAGTGAGATATTGCCTTTTGGACAGATGCCACAGCTCTCTGGCAAAGGTCATACTGTAAATCATATCTGCAAAGAAGGGAATCTTTTTATTGTTACCTCAAATTCTTTAATTCAGCAAAACATCTATCTGCAAACATTTCTTCCTTCAATTTGTGTTCTTGTAGACATGTCTGACTATGAAGGAAACTCCTTTTGGTGGGCATAAAACTCAGAGACCAAGACCACCCTCAGGTCTTCACATTGTTACCTGAATTATAAAAGCAAGCAGGGAGAAATTGTGCAAGGATGTGTTGCTCCAGAGACAGAGCATGGGCAGAGCAGAGGCAGGCCTTCTCTGGATATTAATCTGAGCATATGCAGACAAGTTCTTCCATCGTTCTGAACACATGGTTGATTCCTTGCTGGTTATAATATCTACAACAAAAACAATCAGCCCAAATTAGAGAAAGATAGTAGTGTTTTCATGAAGTAAGACTCCAGGAGGAAGAGGAAATGGATTTCATGATTCTGATCAAATTAGCAAATCACGCTGGGAGAGATTAGTGGCACAAAAAAAAAAAAAAAAAAGTTCCTTTCTCAAAAGCACAATTATTTGGGTACAGGAACTTCCCCAAAAAGGGGTACAGGGAGATGATGAGGATCTGGAAGGAGTTGAAAAGGGGGAAAACTATGATCAGAATGTATTGTATGAAAAATATTTTCAATAAGAATGTCAGTGTTCTCAAATGAAGTTTATGATATTAGAAATGAAGAAAATCCATTGCAACTTTTCCATCAATATAGTAAGTGTGGTTGCTATTCTTCAGATTAGGGATCACGTCAGATCTAGACAGATCCCTAACAAGAAGACAGAAACAGAAAGAGACACAAATAGGTAAATGAATTTGGCAAAGTAACTTCCAGCTTCTTTCTCACCCTGATGATCTGAAATCAAAGGCTGGTGGGCTTGTTCTCCCACCAGTAAGGTCCCCCTTTTGTGGCTGATTGGTCTAGGCTGATCAAATAGTCTCAAGGTTAAACTGGATATGTTTACCCAAAGCTGAGGGTATATCAATGTCCCTTTTTCCTTCTAAACTGTCAATCCTGTTTCAGGGAAGAGATCTATCCCTGGCCACCAAAAACAAATAAAACTACCAACATTCCAAGAGAAACTGGACTACAGCTTCCTAAGACTCCCCTCTACTTTGCTGTTTTTCTCACTATGCCTTGTCTTTGTCATGTGCAAGCGAGCACGTGCATACGTGTTTGTGTGTCTGTGTTTGATTTTTAATAAATCTAGTTTGTTTTGATTTAACCTTTTGCAGCTGTCTTCAGTGTCTCAGATTTTTACTGTTGCCACCTGTTGTGCTCAAGGGTTGTCTAGCATTTCAATTCTTTAATTGGCAGATAAACTGAACAAGATTCAGACCCCCTAGACAATAAAATTAGCATTAAATGTATAGAAAAAGTTGAAGATTTATTGAGGATATTAGCAACATTTATATTTTAGAGCTCCATTTATTGCACTTTCTATTTAGCCTGCAAAATGTTTTGTTATATTATTTTCTTTTTATTATTTATTTTTTACTGGATATCTTATTTATTTACAATATAGATGTCATTTCCTTTCCCCATTTCCCCTTCTTAGAACCCTTTATCCTGTACCCCCTCTTCCTTTATGCTTTTATACCATTTTGATTACATGCCTGTATTAAGGTCAGTTCTAGGTTGAGAGTCTAACAATACAGTAGATGCAAATAGTCAAGGAACAAGCAATAAAATAAGCACAAATAGCAGAAGAAAAAGCAATGTTTAATACCCAGTTACGTGAACACTCCCATGAACACTGTTTCTAAAGGCTTATCAGGATGACCGAAGTATCTGAGCCTACTTCCCTATCCTAGCCCAAGGTCATTTTCATGTCTGAAGCCTACCTCCTTGTTCTAGCCCAAAATTTAGATTCCTGTCTGAAATTACTTCTTTGTTCTGACCTAATATTTAGATTCCCGCCTGAGATTATTTCTTTGTTGTAGCCTATGATTTTAGATATTTTTTAGTATCATTGCACTGTGTGGGGCAGTGGGCTGTGAGAAGCAGCTGGGTGCCTGGTCGAGCATAGGCCTAGAACCCCAGACCCGTATTGAACTGCAGGTGTTGGGCTCTGCTCCCGGGCCCTAGTTCCTTTCATTTATCTTCAGCCCTCCACAGCACCTCCCACAGAAAGGTTTTTGGCCATCAGTCATGAGGAATAGTGCCTCAGGCTCTCCCATATGTAGATGAGGTGTCTCCAAGCTCTCAGGCCAAGCCAATAGGTGTTACCTGCTACCAGACCCTAACCCACCTTGAAACTGTATATAAGGGCTCTATTCAGGAGAAGTAAAGGTGTCCAAGAGTATCTGTTGCAAGAGCTGTAACACTTGGGAAGAGATCTGCTTTCCTGGAAGCTGCCTGGGACACCAAACTGCCTCCTTGTCAGCTAGCTGGCTTCTTATCAGCCCAGCCAGGCCAGCTGAGCACAGAGAGACAGGTGCAGCACCTGGGAGTAATCGGGCAGCGACTGCAGAGATGTGAGCAGAGGCAGCATCAGAGACAGACGATCTCCCCTCCCTGCTCGCACTCTGTCCTTTTGGCCCGGACCCCCACACCAGGCCGGGCCAGAGATTGTTGTGGAACGCCCTCCAAAACAGGGGACCTACAGCACTGCACTCATGCTCACCCCTGTTCTTACTGCTCTTCATGATGGTTTGTTCTTCCCCCTAAAGATACTTCCTTTTAGCTTATTCCAATAAACATGAGAAAGCATTCCATATCATAATCCATCTGCAAAATGCAAACCAACTATATGGAGATGCCATCTTACCCCAGTCAGAATGAATTTCATAAAGTAACATGAAATAAATGTACAGTGACAGATACTATACTTAAATATACCATAAAAGAAATGTTGAAAAGTTAGGAAAAGGCATATTTGAACTCAAATTCTCATTGGATTTGGATGCTGTATATGGTATTTGAACTCAAATTCTCATTGGATTTGGATGCTGTATACGGTTATAGAATGAGAAATATTTAATTTGGAAAATATTTAACTACTGGTCCAGAAAAATAAAAGGATCAAAACATCAAAAATTTAAGCTTGAAAGAAGGGTAAAAGAGGAATAAATTGAACATGGTTGTAGAGAATGACCAGGCACTAAACTAGTCTTTCCACTGCAGGTGACAAACCTTTACAACCGGAAGCAACATTAGAACTGGCCTTCTACTTCCCTGGGCCTTCAAGAAGGGAATTAAAAATAAGACATAACACAACTGTTCTGTGGGTACCATTTAACATTAAAAAGAATAAAACGGTTCATGTATTATTCAGCTACCGGGATAAAAGGAGAGAATTACTCGGTGTGCAAAGAAAGTCTCTCACGAAAATCTACTTACTGGATGAGTTCACTTCTCCAACATTCATTTTAAAAACAAAAAGTAGGAATCCAATGGGAAAACAAGCCTGAAGGGGGGAGGGGTGGGAGGTCAGCAGGAAAGGCTGAATATGCAATACTTTGTCGTGAACACCCTCATTATAGTATCATTCTATGATAATACCAATATTGTTACTTTATTATGTCACTCAAACTAAAAATAAGTGCATCACAAAATCACATTTTGGCATCTTGCAAAATAGAGAGATATACATGAGGTTACCACTCTCAGAACAGTGTCCATAGGCAAGTCCCTCCTTCAATTTATGACATCTTTATGATTTGTCATCGAGGTTTACCAGGTGGCTCAACATAAAATCCATTATATTGTGGATATGATTCTATTTTCTCTTTTGGATCCAGGTCTTTATAGAAAATCTTCATGAAAATAACTTTATTAGCTCTTTGCAGAGATAAAGTGCCCAACAAAATGCTTAATAATTGATAACATACAATGTGAGCATCCTGTGATTCTGGTTTCTACTGTTCCTACACAGTGTGAATTAGCTCATTAAGCAAGAGTCCCCAGTGTACAAGGTCCTTTCCTCATTACCCAGTGTTTGTTCTCCCTGTTCACTTCCGCCACTGAAAGGCCTTGAAATCTCAACCAGCCACTGATCATTTCCAACCTTTATACCTGACTGTTCTGACTGTGAGACCTCATTAACACAGAGCTTATTGAACTCACTCAGAATGATAAGAAGCGTGCAGAACAAAAATTCTCGGAACAGAGTTACGGATGAATAAATAACAGGTCCACAAAATGACTATCGAAGGGCCAATATTTGAATAACTAGTAATGATGATAAAATCTAGTAAAGTTTAGTGTTATATAACAGAAAAGTGGCTTGACAAACAAGCAAGCATGGGCAAAATCAGGCAGGCAGAGCACAGTGTGCCCTCATGCAGAAAACACTAAGAGGTAAACTTCAAGATACTGCTTACATCAGGAAGGACAATTGGGGAAGGACCAGTTCACATTTTCTCTAAAATTCAAGTTTACCTTACATTAATTTTTCAGATACCAACACACATATATCCCTATATCCCATGTACATATGCATAGAAGGTATTTATTTATAAGTATGCAAAAAGGCACACATGTGCAGAAGCACATGGGTTCACAGTGCACATTTCAGTGTGACATTCCCTGGAATTTAATGTAAATAAATAAATGACAGTAAATGAGAATGTCCCCAAACCTACTTTAAAACTAAAATAATTCACATTACAAAACAATATATCTAGCAAACCACTTGCATTTAGGAAAGAACATACGCAGTTATTTTAATTCATACTTACATGTGCATATACATTCACATATGCATGTGTTTATATAGGTGTGCACATAAATATCCATATATAAATATACTTGCACTTATATATTATTTTCATATACATCCAAGAATACTGCATTGAGGATTCTGGAAAGGCACACACCACACTGGAAGATAGGGTTGGGAACTTCCTAGGGGGATGTATGTGATATGATGACATAGGCTGGCTCCACCTCTGAGATAATAGCTAAGTTACTTTCCTGCTATAATTTAATTTTAGGTGCAAGGGTACAATAGAACATCTTGTACCTTGTTTTATCTGCATGTAAGTACATCTCAAGATTTGATGAGAGGTGGAAAGGAGGGTCAAAAGATCTGCTTGTCATTGTGTCAGTAAATATAGAGAAGCTTCTCTGAGGCCTCAGCCAATCTGTCTGTCGGGGAATGACAGCCCCTGTTTCTGAATAGTGCCAACAGAATCGGCAGTGTTCTTGGGTTTCCAATGTTGAAAATCTTTGATAAAGCCCCTGCTGGGTTATGTTTCTCACGCATCTGCCGCTTGTGGGAGGAATCATGCCCACTTTGTGTTTGTGTGCAGGTCTGTGTGTTTCTCCACTGCTTGACCTTGGTACCCTGGACCATTAGATTCTTAGGGTTTCTGTCATGCATTTATATCTTCATATACTCTAAACAGTAATAAACTGAATTTGAACATGTTGGCAACACTGAAAGCTTCCAGTTCATAGGTTAATTTTATAGTGACTTTTGTCACATTCAAGTATATTTTGTTTTGCCCCATTTGCCCTTGATTCCTTTGATTTCCTCACAAAATAAAAAAGCTCTCATTTGTGATTTAACTGCAAATGTGTTTTCTAGGCCCATGTTCAAAATGAATATTTCTGTGTATTATTTTAGTATATTTTTAAAGTTTTAGTTATGTTAATTAAGATAGATTTACATCACTTCCCCCAATGACTTTCCTCCCTTCAACCCCTTCCATCTATCCTCCACTGAGCCCTCCCCATACCTCCCAATGCTCAAACTGATAGCCTCTTTGTCTTTATTATTGTTACGTAATATATATATGCCTGTGTATCTATGTGGATGCTCAAATATATATAAATAAGACCTGCTGAGTCCATTTTTGTTGATGGTGTGTTTGTGGCTTCAGGACTGATCAGTCTGCATTGGAGAGGCAATGTTTTATTTTTAAATGACATTCTAATATACTTTCTTCTATTTGTATCCCAGCTTTGTTTCATTTACCGTTTGATATTCTAAGAGCGTATTTCTGTGTCTCCTTTATATATTACTGACTCAAAATAATGCCTTCATTATTAATTCACTCAATTTCATGATTTAAAAAAAAGATTTCCACATTCTCTTTTTCATTATGTCTTGTTTAAATGGCTGGCACTTCTCTGTATATCCATAACATAGCATTTTAATTAACCTGATGTTATAAATATGCCTTGCTACTCTATATAGAAAATTTAAGTCATATTTTGTATTTTACATGGATCATTACTCTTAGAGATGTTTTTAGAAATTTTTATAATTAAGTCATCAGGATAAATACAAGATGTTTTTGGAAAACGCACTGAATCTTATAATTACAACAGCTTTGTTCTTTTCGCTACTGAGTTCATGCACATGGTAAGTGCTGAGTGCTCTCTGTCTGAGGTAAAGACAACTTACAGAGTTTAGACGTTTTAGAGAGAAGAAATATTCAACATTCTGTTATAGACTTTCTTTTAGATATTTTGCAGGAGTTTGGGCAGGAACTATATAGAGAATTATTTCCTCTCATATCTGGATGGCTACTGTTTTATGAAATACACTTTTCCCACCCTTGCCAGTGAGAGTTTCAGTTGGCGATGCTGGGAACTTGTCAAGCACACTGCCATGAGTCACTGGGACTAGAATGCATGAGCTGCTGAGACCCTGTAGCAGGTTCCTACTAGTGAGTCCTAAACAGAAGGAGTCTGAGTTCACAGCTTCTACATAGACTATTGTGGAAGAGTAGATCTATTGTCTGAATATCAAAAGCAGTTCACTTTGGCCAGGCATGAACTTCAAACCCTTTTATGCTGTTTGAAGACACATGTGTGTGTTGTGCAAAAGAATATGATGTGAGTTTATTACAAGTTGTCTGTCTCCATCACAACCATATCATGTCGCATGAAGTCTCACTATATGTGCTTGGACTTTTCTCCAGTGTGATTACAACATTCAATTATTGTCCATAGCTTTAGTACTTTCTTTGTCAGGGTTGTTTGTAGTATTGTTTGTAGATTGTGTGTAGTTTGCCATCCTGCATTGACATGCATGCTTGCTTTTAGGGAGCACCACCTGAACATTTACTTAAATGTATTTTAAGTGAAATAGAATTATATCACATATATGTATGTGCAGATGAGTGTGCCGTGTGCACAATTTGGAGCAGAAGGGGGGGGAGGATGTCAAAAGAGAATTTTTTACTTCCTTTCTTCTATTCATTATTCCAAGTTTCCCTCCCTTCAGCACTTCCCATGTCTTCCCTACTCAAGCTAAATCACCTCTTTTCCTTTGATTGGTGTTACATGCATATATGTATGTGTATGTTTGTACAAATTTAAAAATACAGCCTACAGGATATGGCAGACTGGTCATTCCTGAGCCCGTAAACATAGTTGCATATCTTTTAGTTCTCAGAATGATCAGCTAATTTTTTTTTAATTTCTAGCTCATAAATTGTTTACTTTTGTATTTTTTATCTTTTTTTCTTTATTGAAGTATACCTAAAAGCTATGAGATTCACTCATTTAAGATGAATGGTTTGTGTTGAGCATGTCTGTCAGTAGTGAAGTGTGTGTCTTGAATGCGCAGGTCCTGTGTTCAATACCCAGCAGAGTAAAATGCACAGTGTAATGATTTTAGCACAGCACAGCTGTGTTCTCACCACTACAATCAATGTGAGAGTGGTGTATACGCTTTGAAGATCACTCCCAAGCCCTCGAAATCAAAGAAAACCTAATTTACACTCAATATCTAGAGTTCATTATTCTAGACATTTCACATAAATGAAATCATGATTTGGGGTATTTTGTGACTCATTTCTTTCACGTATTTTTTAAAATAAATTTCTGTGTGTTGTGGGGTGCGTGCATGCTATTAGGTGACATGAATATCTATGTATGCGCAGATAAGTGTGCATTGTGCACAACTTGAAGCTCAAAGGGAGATGTCAAGTAGCTCAGTCAGTCACTCTGAGTGTATAAATTTTTACTATGCCAAACACCATCAGAATGTATTGATATATATTTACATTTTAAGCATATTTGTATCAAATTACACTCAAATGCCATAAGAGACCATATTAATGTAGATTACCACAAATGTTACAGATTGTTGCCCTTAACAATTTAAATATTCAACAGCATTAAATATTTCATACAGGCAGTCTCCCAGAAATTTCAAGTTTCAATTCATGGCATCTGCCTCTCTAAACATAAACACAGTAGCTCCTTTTAAATTGTCCTCACTGAGGATGTTTATCCTCTGAAATGTCAACAAGAACCTCATTGTACTTGATAGAAAATTATGTGCTGGGCTTCTTGGGAATGTTTGTAATTTACTCTCCCTACAGATTCAAAACGACAAGTTTACTATCTTGCATGATGTTTCTGACATTTCTGATGACTCACTAGCATGATCACTTTCTTTTGCTTTCATGCCTGCGTGGTGTGAACTATTACTCCCGAGTATTCCCTCCTACTATGTTCCAGCACTAGCTTTATTTGCCAAATTATGATGTATACTTTGCACCCAGAAGGAGCTCCTGACAGCTGATTTTGAGTTATGGAATAATTTAGTTATTTTAATATGGTGGTTCCTCTGGCCATGGCAGATGCGCCCAATGATACCTACAGTGTGTTGACACAGCACTCACCTTGTGAACCAGGGCAGCTGCCTTCATCACCTATGGTTGTAGAGGTGCCGGAAAAAGTTCCAAGACTGAGCCTCTTGACATTGAGACATGAAAATGTGGATGCCCTGGAGCTGACTGGTCCTTCTGTACTCTCACAGATGTGAGCCCTGTAAGGGGCAAGACCAGCTTGAGAGGCCAGATCTCAAGGCCTGGAGGAGAGGCCATCCCATTGAAGCACAGAGTCCCATTGTGAAGAAATACTGGAATGGAAGTCAGATTGTTTGTTGTTTTACTAGTTTGCTTACCAGAATCTGGGCTCCTATTGAGAGAGGACACTGGTGGAAAGAGGTCTTCATGAATGTGAACTATATGCCTCACCCCGGACAAGCTTCATTCTTTGTGTAAAAGTCCTCCACACTCGTTACTACCAACAACTCGGTTTCTAAGCAATGGTGCCCAGACACAAGCCGAGTTAGAGGAGGAGGAGGTCACCTTCTTATAGTGTGATGCATTTAATTGTCGGCAGGCAGAAGGCTGGAGATATTTTCCAGCTGACAAGTAATACCGATAGCATCTCCTGCTGAAACTTGCCAAGTCCTACCTTAATTGTTGTTTGCCATGCTGCCTGTCACATAAAATGCCTCAAGTCCTGTCACATGCTAATACTGGATGAGTGATACAATGACAGCTGGTGTCTTTGTTATTTCCGCTGAAACAGACATTAATCCTCGCAGAGCCGTGTAGTCTTTGTCAGTCTGCTTAGCTTGCAGTCACAGTCCACTCTGATTGATAAATGATGATCACCCAGTGCCCTCTTTGATTGTGGTAATAAATCTCAGAAAGGTTCTAGGGTGGTAGGGTAGGTGAGAGTTCCTGAAAAATGGCTTATATTGTTAGAATAGGGCCTGAAAAGACTCAATAAAGATGCCTAGTTGACAGTCTAATGGGAAGAAACCTATACTCACTATCATACTTAAGCTTGTGCCCAAATTAAAGAATCTCCTGCATTCTTCCTGTGCCATCATGCCAGGGTGTAACCCTTTCCTGTCAGCAGATGAGGTAAACCTCAGCAGTCTCCTCTCTGCTTCAGCATCTCTGTGTTGTTTCCAAGGAGAATCCGCCGACTGTCTTCTTCTGGAACCTCCTGGGTGCCCACCCTGCAGCTCATCTGCTGTGTCTTATCTTAGTGATTAGCCATAGCCTTCTTTGACCTGACATGATCCAACCATGACCAGGTCCCCACTGCAATGACACATTTTTCAATAAGGAAAAACTATGTCAAGATAGAGGTCAGCAGATAGATGTTCACAGGTCTAGAAGAGATACATGAAGCTAACAAAGAAAAGTTATTTTAAGAGTCAATCCATTGTACAGATGCTGTTTTCATTATTTGGAAAAGCAGAAATTAACCCCCTCAAGAGGAATCCTAGAGAATGTCTGATCTAAACACAGCAAACACTACTCTTTATGACAAATGATTTTTAAGCTTGAAATGGAACAGAAAGGACTCTTGAAAAGGAAATACCTCCTCATGAATTCAGGGTCCTACTTAGCTGACCACATGTATCTGATGAATCCAAGGTCCTGTTTAGCTGATCATGTGACTCTGATCCCATACTCCCAGAGAGATGCAGATCTTCATCAGCAAACAGCACAGTCCTGAGGTCATCCAGACTTTATTCAGACAAAGCTCAGATACCTGAGCTGGCCAGAATCCCATCTGGTGATGGATGGGCATTACTGCCACATGACTGGCCCTGTCTCTTCTGCTTCACATAATTTATCACACCTGCACACTTCACACTTACCCTTGAGGCAGACAGCTCCATGGTCTTAAAGATGATGGAATGACACAGAGAGGTCAATGACTTGTTAGGAATGCACAGTCATCAGACAATGCAGATACAGGTGTCCCATAAGTACACAAACCCCAGAAGCTCACTCAGACCACTTATCTGATTATATCAAAGATATTTTATATCTATGACAGAGGTAAAAATGAATCAAACCAAACCAAAGCAAACAAAACAATTGACTTGTCCTTCTAGTTCAATTTAAATATTTAAATTATTTTTATTTTATTTTATTTTATTTTACTTTATTTTATTTTATGTGTATGAGTGTTTTGCCTGCATGCATGTCTGTGTACCACACATATGCCTGGTGTCTGTGGAGGTCAGACCAGGGTACAGAATCCTCTGAAGCCTGGGTTACAGGAGGTTGTGAGCTGCCATGTGGGTGGTGAGAATTGAACCTATGTCCTGAAAAAGAGCAACAAATGCTCTTAAACACTGAGCTGTCTCTCCAGAACCTAAATAGGATTTTGTTTCACTTCAGAAAAATATTATAATTAGAAAGATGTCTACTGCATTGCATGTATATGTTCCATATAATTTATCTAATGAGTAAACACAGTGGGAAATAAAATTATCACTCAAAATTCAAAAAATGTTATTATAAAGACAGTTGTAGGATTTAAAAGAGAAATTAAGTCACATACACTATATATATATATACATACATGTATATATATTTATATATATATATATATACACACACACATATATATATATACATATATATATACATATATATATATATAAAACGCTGTGTGTGTGTGTCCCTTTCCTCATTTGAAACCCAAGAAAGTATAAAGAAATACCTACTTTATGTCAGGAATTAGCTATATATACATCTATATATACATTTATGATTTTTTTTTGCCAATTTTGACTTGTTTTTCCAATGCACTTAGTCCACAACAACAGCAACCTTTATTTATAAAACCAAGAGGAGAGGTGGGGATAGCTATTGTTGGAAAAAAAAAAAAGACAGGTACTGGATAAAACAGAAGCAGATTGCAGCCTTTGTGGTAGAAGTCACAGAACTATCACAGTGGGAGACAACACCTGCTCACAAGGCTGCCTGGCCACCACTTAGTGTTCTCCCTAGCAACCTGTTCATCCTCTGGTGATGTCACCAGGCTAAGTGGGCCTCAGGATTGGAGCTGTTATATGCTGAACAGCCATTTCACTGTTTTCTTCATGTCTAAGTAGGCATCGATTACAAATGACTCTGAGGGAAGGAAGTGTAGCTTCGAGGACACTGAGTTTGAAGAGAAAAGTCAATAGCACAGGTGCTTCCCACTTCCCTTCTCAGCCTGTAACCAAATATGTGCAATCTGCAGGTTAACCTGTCCTCAGTCCGTGTGTCCTGCCCTCAGTCAATGTGACCTGCCCTCAGTCCTCAGTGTCCTGCTTTGAGTGTTTGCAGGTTACGTTGCTTACAAAACAATATATTTAAAAATTTTGTGCTTATCTTATTTAAAACGTGTAACTGCAGGCTTTTCCACCCCGCCAATTTGTTCCCAGAAACAATGACTCTGGGACTTTTTATCTATGAATAAATGCCGGGACCAATAGCGTTGGCTCGTTTCCTCTAGCTCATAACTCAGTTATCCAGTTTAAACTAGTCTAAGTCATGCCACGTGGCTAGTGACCTCTCCTTCAGTTTCATATAGCCATCATCCTCAGAGTTCAGGGTGGATCTCCAAGCCTGACCCTTTCCCAGAATCCTCTCTCCAGGCCAGGACTCCCACCTCCAATTTCCTGCCTACACTAACAGTCCAACAGCTTTTTTTTATCAACAGGTGATGCCATAGAGTACACAAGATATTCTCTACAAAAAATTAGTTATTACAGAGTTATTCCCTATATGAAAAACCCTCCCAAATATGCTAAAGGATATTTGTGATACAAATGTTATTCAGATTTAATAAAAAGTAAAGAAGTAAAAGTTACAGTGCACTGATCACCCTGGCAGCAGTCATAAAGTCTCTTTGCAAAGGACTCACCTATCCTGCTCCAGTCTCGTTCTTTCTTCCATCTCATTCTTTCCCTTATTTAATTTCCCATTGATACCCTTCTTTTCTGATACAAATTTTCTAAACATAAAGGCGTAGAAGAAAATGACAAGTCTGATCATTCTCATCTCCCATGTTAACACTGAAAGCAAATACTCATTAAAAGCTAGTCTATATTGATGACAAAAGTACAAGTGGGAACTGTTTTCCCAGCGTGTTCCTCCTTCAATATTTATAAAACCCAAGTAGGACAACAACAACAAAAATATACTAGCTTGCAACCTAGAAAATATAGGACAGACCAAATTAGGAAGCTATAATTCAAAAATAAAAAGAACCAATTAGGGAAATAAGTTCCTTTTTAAACATGTAGATGTTTAAGCTCCTATGTTCTGCATTAGTTCTGAATTTGTTGAAGTATGCAATAGTCAAAATCCTGTGATGGTCTTGTGTGACACAATGTAATGTGTAAGTTAAAAGGTCATTGTCAACTCCAAGTGGGGATTGATGACCAGATCATCTGAAGGTAGAGAGGAACAAGACAACAGGGCTGCTCAGAGAATTTCAGGTCCTTGTGTTTTCTGAAACGGTTCATGGATGCCTACAGGAATGGGTTTCAGGACACAGAGCTGCACTGCCATGCATGCAAATAAGATCCCCATGTGTGGCCTGTAGGCTTTTACTCATATTTCCATTGACCGCTACCCTCCTTCTGTGTGTTCTGATAAGTTGTGCACTCTTTCATGCAGAGTGGTGATACCGGCTGGTTTGCTGATGGTGGCCATTATTCCCATGTCTTCAGCTTCTTCATTGGGTTGTTTTCATATGACTCTGCTGTAACAAGCCAATTCAAACTTGGGAACCTAAAACAATGTAAAGTCATTTTCTTTCTCTTCTGGAGAAATAGGAAATATATATATATATATATATATATATATATATATATATATATATGGAAAGGGGTTACCATAATTGAGAAAATGCCTCCATAAAATTGGTCTGTGGCAGAGAAAATATGGAGATAAAATATGGAGCAGAGACAGAAGGAAAGGCCATCCAGAGACTGCCCCACCTGGGGATCCATCCCCTATACAGTTGCCAAACCTGGCCACTATTGTGGATGCCGGGAAGTGCTTACTGACAGGAGCCTGATATGGCTGTCTCCTGAGAGGCTCTTCCAGAGCCTGACAAATACAGAGGTGGATGTTCATGGTGAACCATTGGACTGAGTGTGGGGTCCCTGATAGAGGAGTTGGAGAAGGGACTGAAGGAGCTAAGGGGGTTTGTAGCCTCATGGGGCAGCAACAGTGTCAGCCAGCCAGACCTCCCTGCCTTGGAGCTCCTGGGGACTGGACCACCAACCAAAGTGTACACATGGAAGGACCCATGGCTCCAGCTGCATATGTAGCAGAGGAGCCAGGGTGGGAAGGCAGGAGTGGGTGGGTGGGTGGGTGGTTGGGTGGTGGAGAGGCAGGGGATGGGGAATGGGATAGGGGGTTCCAGTGGGGAGACCTGAAAAGGGGATGACATTTGAAGTGTAAATTTAAAAAAATAGCCAATAAAAAATTTTTTACAAAAAGAAAAGAAAAAAACGATTGGCCTGTGGCAACTCTATGAGCTACTGTCTTGATTAATGATTATTGTCAGGGGGTTAGATCACAGTTGTGGGACTATCCCTGGACAGGTGACACTGGGTAATATAACAAATTAGACTTAAAAAGCCAAGCAGAATGAGCCAGCACTCCATGGTCTACAGTGCTGTGCTCTGTGTTTCTGCTTGAGTTCCTGTCCTGACTTTTCCTCGTTATGAAGTATAACCTACAAGCTGAAAACTTTTTCTTCCTAAGTTGCTTTTGATCGTGGTCTTTATCACAGCAATATAAATAAATCAAATGCATAAATAAATATCAAACTAAGACATTTTCTGGAGCACTAAATAATTTACAATTACTTGCGTGCAATATGTCACCATGTATGCCATGTACTATTAAGAGAACAAAGCTATGGGAACTCTTGACTCCTAATGCTTAAAGGTTATTAATAATATGTGAATTAGAGAAATAATTGTGAAGCTCTGGGAATGTCTTTTCCAAATCAATTAAACAATAAAAATGTGATTTTTAAACTTTTTTTCAAACTAGAAGCCTTCTAAATCTAGTCTCTTTTATCATAGGGTGGATGGCTTAAGCCAGTGTGGACCAGGGAGTGGCACTATTAGGGGGTGTGGCCATGTTGGAGTAGATGTAGCCTTGTTGGAGGAAGTATGTTACTTTGAGGGTAGGCTTTGAGACCCTCCTCCTAGCTGTCTGGAAGTCAGTCTTCTATTGGCCTTCAGATGAAGATGTCGAACTCTCAGCTCCTCTAGTACCATGCCTGCCTGGACACTGCCATGCTTCCTGCCTTGAAGATAATGGACTAAACCTCTGAACCTGTAACCAGCCCCAATTAAATGTTTCACTTTATAAGACACCATGACACCATGATCATGCTGTCTCTTCACAGCAATAAAAACCTGGATGGAGCAAACAAATGCAAGCTTTTGGTGAGTACTGTGAAGATTTCCAATCCAACATCCAATCCAAATGGCTCAGTTTGAGCCACAGAGTGCCAGTGACAAGGCTCATTGTTATGACAATTCCCTCAGGGAGAAATGAGTTATTTCTTCAGGCAGGGAAGAAATTATTGCGTCTATAACGGGATTAGGAACTTCACGACATGGGAAAGTATAAATCTGAGCCACAAATCAACTTTGTTTCGTTTGTTATGCTAAAAATGAGACAAATCAGTTCCTCTTGACATAATACAGATTTTTTTTTTTGTCGTGAAGTACAAGATTTGAGTGAAAGCCTTCTAGTGAAGTGATCATGGCTTGAACACAAAGAGGAAAAATGAGTTTTGTATCTGCCGAGTCTTACTCAGTGTAAGAGACAGTAAATGCGTTTTTTGTCACTCCTAATTTTTCAGAACTCATAATTTAATACATTTGCTCAAATTTAGGAAGGTAATGCTAATGAGCTTTTGCTTAACGGATCCTGGCCACCAGGGAAACTGATTAGTCCACAGGGCCCCAGGGCAGGTATTAGTACTAGATACTGAGAACACGTGACAGGGAGACTGAGCCATTGTGACCTTCCTGTTATAACTCACTATGAAGTTAAAATGAATCCATGTTGTGTTATCCAAACAAATACTCATAGAGGTGCCGGAATCTTTACCACCTCATGCAGCTCAGATGTTTTTAAAATTCTCTTTCCAGTTACACGAGATGATGGCTAGAATAAAACAAAGGCCTTTGTTGGGGGCTGGTCTCCTGACTTTAGTGCAATTTTTAATACAGACACCTTAGGATTGCTAATGCTTTCCTGAACTCAAACATACGACATATTTGAAATGCGCCATGTATTCCACAAAGCCATTATGCAAAACTCTTGAGTGACAATCAACAAAACGTACAGATTTTAAACCGTGCAGCAATTGGAAAACTCGGAAGCTGCAGGAGATTGCAAAGCAGCACAAACAGAAGTGGTTTATGGTTCCCAGACTCTCCTGCCTGTAGAAATGCTTTCGTAATAAATACAGAAGCTGAAAACTGCAGTTTGCATAACTGCCTCTTGTCAGGTTTTCTGGTTCCAACTCTACCTCTTTTTAAACACCCTGCATCCCTAGAAAGAAACGTATAATTCAAACGTTATTTTAAAGTGTGCTACAAAACTGCAGGGAACCAGCCTGTCTTTTCAGCTCTCCTCCTACTTTCAAGGCCAGCTCTGCCAAACCATCAAAATTCCATGTTGTGTCTCTGATCTCCAGGGAAGCAATCACATTGCATTTGCCATGCATCCCTAGAAATAACCTAGTGTCTAGCAGGGAGCACCACAGTGCTCCGTGAACCTCAGTGTGATGGTTGTCCTGGAAGAAACGCTTCATTCATTTTCCACCTCTGTCCTAACAGAGTACCACATATTGACTACCTTAAGACTTACAATCTGGAGGTTTCAAGCTCAAAATCAAGGTGTCAGCAGGCCCATACTCCCTCAGAAACCTGGAGAAAGAATCATTTTTCTTATTTCTTTCCTCACATTGCATGGCCATGATCAGCCTTGGTGTTCCACAGCTAGCAAACTTACCCTCCAATTTCTGCCCCAATCATCCCCCACCTCTCTGTTTTTGTGTGGAGTGGGGATAACAATGTTTCTTCTCTTATAAAGATGCTTGGTTATATTGACTTCAGTCCCTCTCTAAGAACCTCACTGAAATTTGAATGCATTTTCAAAGACTGTTTTCAAACAAAGTCTGTGGCTCTTGCAACATTTCTTTTTTTGTGAATACAATTCAAGGGGTAATACAAGGCACTCTTCATCTCATTATTTTTGTAATTATCTTTGCACCTAAGAATGTGCTCAGGATCTACTACACACAGGAAATGTGGTGACTAAATGCCACATCTATAAATTGTTTCAAGTTTTAAATCTTTGGTAACTAAAATGCAAAGGAAAGTCTGTGTTGTCCACATCACAGACTGGATCATCCACATCCCAGTTGCGCTATTGGCAGCAAGACAAGTCACTGAGAGATAAAATAAAGCACATGGAGGCAATATGGCAACATAACATGTTCTGAGACTTCCAATCAGGGATCTAGCAGAGAAAACAAACTTAATGACAAGGTCAAATGTCCAGTGGCAGCTAGACTAGAGAGGCAGCATCCCCTCTCTCATGGTGCCTTTCTAGAGATCTATAGGCAACCTTCTCATTCCCCTCTTCCCTCTCTACCTCTCCTCTCCTCTCTGTTCTCTCTTCTCTCCTCCCTTCTTTCCCTCCCACCATACTTTTCTGCCAAAAGTTCAGACACCACCCAGCTACCTCATGACGCTGCTGGGGTCCAGTGGTAGCGAGCTGGACTAAGAAGCACTTGTCTACGCCAAGGGGCCTGATTACTATAGGAGAGAGCTTCTATGGGTTAGACTATATTATCAATGACATCAATGGCTTAGCTTGCTCTATTCTTGTATAATACTCAAGAAGAGTTCCCCACATAAGACAGAATGTCTGGTTCTCTGTAGACCTCCTTATCTGAAGACCTCATCCTGACACTATCCTTGCCTCCCTATCTTGGCATCAAATGGGGCATTTCAGGGACATAGTGTTAAGTGTCCTTTTTTTAGGGTCACTGAAGGATCTAAAAACATTGTCCCTGTTGGTTCTATTGCTGTAATGAAGACTATGGACAAATGTAACTTTGGAGGAGGGGGTTTATTTGGCTTACATGTCCCGGGTCGTATAGTCCATTGAGGGAATCCAAGGCAGGAACTCAAGAAAAACCATGGAGGAATGCTGCTTACTGGCTTGCTCCCTTGAGAATGATCAGTTTGCTCTTATATACCACCCAGGTAGACCTGCCCAGAGGTGTGCCAAATACAGTGAATTGGCCCATCCCATATCAATCATGAATCAAGAAAATGGCCTATAGTTTGGTCATGCCGATGGTGGCATTTTATCAATTGGAGTTCTTCTTCCCAGATAACTCTGGCTGGTGTTCCAGTTGACAAAATTAATTGGAATGGAAGCTAAAGCAGAAATCTATAAGCAGAAACAGAAACGGAGACCATGGAAGAGTGTTGCTTACTAGCTTGCTTCCCATAAATGCCCAGCCTGCTTTCTTACACAACTCAGAACCACCTGCCCAGTGGTGGCACTGTCTACCAGGGGCTGTGCTTCTCTACAGCTGTTATCAATCCAGAAATATCCAAGGGATGGGCACATGCCAGTCAAATGGAGGCAATTCCTCAATTGAATTTCTCTCTTCCGAAAGATTTTACTTTGCGTCAACATGACAAAACTAAGGGACATAACATTGAAGCAGAGGAAAGTCTAGAGCCATAGCCTCAGTTTCTTAGGGTGACAGATACAGTCTAACCAGATTTTTCCCAAAGAAATTTTCTAACCAAGGAAAAAAATAACTTTGTGTGATTTCTACTGGAAGAGCATATTTGTGGGATGTACTTCAAATGGTGGATTTTGAAATGTATGATTTGCCTTATTAATACAGATAATAGAAACATACCCTCTAGGATTCACAGTGTGTTGGACTTTACGGAGTTACAGAATGAAGCAAATACTAGGAAACATAAAGGTTAACTCTGTGACAACCAAGAAGGATAAGATTTAGGCTAAGTCATGCATAAAAAACAAAACATGAAATACAATGAGTAAGTTCTTATAGTCCTAAAAGAAAGAGCTTTAAAAAAATGTTGTGTTTACATGTCAAAATAATTTAATTAAAATAATATCTAGCCATTAATAAATAAAATTATACTTACCTTTGGAAATTCTTAGATGTTAGGTATCTTGCTGTACTATGTTGCCTGTACATATTTAATATGAGTTTTTAATGAAATAAGTATTAAGATAGGATTATGTTTAAAGATCAGGTTAGTAGGTCATTAAGCATTAGTTATTTATACACTTAAATCCTGGGACACTGAATGATTACTTATAGCTTGGTTACTCTGTCACAGTCTATGAAAGTCTCATGAGTAACAAATAATTCTCATATTTTCTTAGATTCCCCTTCCTCTGGATTCTGGAGCTACAGTAAAGTGTGGTTTAGAGGTGAGAGGAAACAGGGTGTGGCCATGAAATTTACCAAACTTCTGATCCCAAAGTGAACTGAGCCCATGACCTGGGCTAGTAGATTACCCGCCTGTCAAGGCTTCATACTTTGTTGTCTTTCGTGTCTATAGCTTTTGGTAAGTGAAATTCTGATTATTCATCTTGATTGCCTCCCTGATTGGATCGAGAGGCACAGAAATTATGAAGCACTACTGTGCTGTGTCCATGAGATGTGGTTCCAGAAACAGCCAGATGATGAGGGCTCTGGCCCAAGCAATGATGTTTCTTCATTGGGTTTGGTTTGGTGTTTGTTTGGGGGGCACATGTACTGTGTGTGTGTGTGTGTGTGTGTGTGTGTGTGTGTGTCTGTCTGTCTGTCTGTCTGTCTGTCTGTCTGTCTGTCTGTTCATATGTATGTGTCTGTGTGTGTGTACACATTGGCAGTTGGGGTAAAGCAGAGCTTAGGTCATCTGTGTTTTCTAATTGGGTATCTTCAAAAGAAAAGTAAACTGTCACAGATCTTCCTGTGCATAGGAGCTTTCCCGGAAGCAAGGTGCTTTGCTAATCTCTGACTCCCACTCTTCCAAGGCCACTGGAAGAGAAGGCTCTGCTTTAATCTTTTTATTATATTTCAAAAGGTGAAGCCAAAGTCCTAGAGAGCCATTCCTCAACCGTGAAACTGATGAGATGCATTTTATTAAATTACATTACAAAGTGATGTAGAAATAATTTATAATTAGATTTTAAAGCCAACACTCTAAGGAAATGCAAATCAGGAGCCAAGGGGGAGAAAAGACTGAGGATTGTCATCAGCAGCAGTGTGTTCCAGCTCTTTAAGGTGCTGGGGGTTTCCTTTCTGCTTTCAGTGATCACTCTGATAAGAAGACTTCAGTTTGTATTTTTCCCTCAGAACAATGAGTGGTGTGTTTAATATATAATAAGAAAAAGAAGATATGTTGCTATATATACAGGAATGTATCCATAATAATATTCTGTTATCTATGTATATATGAATGTATGCATCTCTCTGTCATCCATATCTTCTATGACCATCAATGCAAGAACTATCTAGGCAAAAACCAGAATAACAACAGGCAGGCATCTAGTGTTGGTCTTGTTTTCGCCTCCTTCTCCTCTACTCTTTAAAGAGGTCAAAGCAAGATGGTAGCAAAATCAGTATTGATTACTTCTAACATTTCATAATTGACTTTGATTATTTTCTTTCACGTTCTTAAGATTCTAGAGAGACTTACAGCACCGCTTTAGTGATGATATCTGAACAGAAAATAATGGCACTGCAATGCAGAGCAATTATAAGATAATACAAGATAACCACTTCTTAACTGGGTAGATGATAATAAAAACTGAAAGACATCAAAACAACGAGAGCTGACATACATGAAAATTTTGCAAGGTCACATAGATAAAGTAGTGCCATGAATTCCATATATATAAAAACAACCTCAAAGATTCATGAAAACATTTCAAATGTGTAGACTGCTGACATCTGTTGGATTGAGCTAAAACATAGTCACTTACTAATTCATCTTACAGCAAATTTTCAGCTGCTTGGTCTTGTGCTGTAAGCTTTTGTAGTTTTCTTTAGGCATGAAAATTCCCCACATTTGTGTTGATCTTGTATTCTGGCTACTTGCCATTCTGGCTACATATGTAGGCTGGGTAGGCTTTACACCTACCTCTTCAAGGGCATCCATCAAATCTGTTACCACTTGTATATAAAACACAAGGGACACACTCATTACATTTGTTTATAAATGTGTCTCATAAGACATTCCATACTCATTCTTAATTTCACAACTTTATAATAGAGACTCAAACAGTCCCATATGAATCTTGCAGCAGAGAGAGAAGGAGGCCTGGAATCAGTCCCAGCTCTGGTCTGGGAGCTCAGATGGTTTTTCTACCTTGGAGTATCAGGTGCCTCCTCTAGAAAATGAGAACTACAACATATATTGGCTATGGATTTTCATTAACACATAGCATAACATAGTTGTATTATCATCAAAAAGTTGCACTGTTTTTGTTTTCTGTTTGTTTTTCACCCTTAGAAATGTGCGCTAAGAGGGTTCGAAGTATTTGCAGAAAGCATTTGGACTAGAAGGAACTTACCTTGATCCAGATCTCCTACAGACAAGCTTTCTCCCCTATACACAGTGGGTCGGAGCCACCTTAGTTATACATCAGCACATTTTGGTTACTTACAAAGACCACCAGCTCTGCTCAGTAAATGTTTCTGTAAAATTCTGAGAAATTCTTAAAAATTTAAGAATTCTAATTCTCAAAATAATCACTGTTCCTCCACCCTGCAGCCAATGAGTGGGCTTACTGGATAGAAGTTTGGGAAGTTTCCTTAGGGTGTAAACAGCAGACTCCTGGGAAAATGTCAGGGTTCACTGATTTTTGAGGCCATTTAGTGCGCACCAACAAAATATGGAGAAGAGGAGAGCCACAGTGGAGACATCCTTCCTCCTAGAAATCCTCAAATAATGGCTGCAGTAGAATTTGAATCATCTTTGTCGTAACTTCAGAATAACCTTGAAATCAGCTAAAAATATTCTTCTAGTTAAATTCCCCTGAGCTGACCACCAATACAGAAAAGGAAAAAAAAAATGTCACATCTGATGCCTACAATATCCCCTCATTGCTGTGCAGAGAGAATTAGTATGATGAAACTTACTCATTATATATTTTGAAACACACATAAGGCAGAGAAGTCACACAGAATCAAAATCTATGTGCCAGACCCTGGACTTTTGCTACAAACACTCTATCTTGGTTAACTGCAGATGGTGGTGTGAACACAGCGTGGATGCTATGCAGCACTTCTGGCTGGGAGCACCCTGACCATGATAGAAAACAACAGGAGTGCTTTGATGGTGGTAGATACCAAGCTGCTTTACCTGGCCATTAAATTGGAATAACAACAACGCCAACAACACCAACAATAAAACAACACCAACAACAAAAAATAAAGATAAGAGCATACAGAGTACTCCATAAGCCAGACACTGAGAATACTGTGAATAAAAGCAGACACTGCTAGGGATTTTCATTCCATGGTACTGCTGAGCTGGAAGAAGTGGATGCCAGCTCTAACACCCAGACCTGCAGACAGAAGTTCAGGCTGATGACTGAGACTATGAAGTGCTGACCTCAGAGTGTGCTATAACATCATGAATTCAGAAGATAAAATATGAAACTCAGTGTTTCTAAATCTGGTTAAGAACAGAGAATGCTGCTCAGATTAATTATTTGAAGGCCACTTAGGGTTCTTTTTGTTTGGTTGGTTGGTTGATTTGGGTTTTGTTTTTGTTTTTGCCTTAAATGATAGAAATTTGAGTGTGGCTTCTAGAGAAAACAGACACAAGGAACAAGTACAGTCTCCTCAGAAACTTAACTTACTTCATCTAGTAGTAGAAAAAAGCAATTTAATTGTATAAAATGAATGATGCAGAATAGAGGAAGCAGCCTGTTGAAGATTGCAAGAACCATTATTATTGCTCAGCCAATATATCCGGTCCTCCTCAAAGCCAAGCTTGGAACTGATGATACAGACACAAGAAACACTGGCTGTAAAACTAAGAATCATTGAAGATGAAGTTTTGGGCAAGTATTTTCATTTTGTAAAGAAATATATGATGAGATATAACTACAGGCACGCAGACACGACTGCTGTATGTATGACGACAGTATGCGGTGTATTATAGTATACTATCTAAGCAGTGCAATATGCTATACTTATTATGCATACAACTTTAAATACACCACGTACTTAACACATGAAATTTTTATCAATACATATCCATCATCTATCTATAGCTTATTTGTTAATCACCTGTCTGCCATCTAGCTATACATTATTTGTCAATTATCTATCTGCCATTGATTTATTCATCTATCACCATGTTACATTTTAATTTATCATCTATCTGCTATCATCTAATATCTACAATCAATCTACCATATCTGTCATCTATGAATAACTTACCAATCTACCTATCACCTGTTTTTTTCTGTCTCATCTATCAGCCATCTGTATGTTCAACCATCCGTCTAAGTATCTGTATTTATATCTGTCTGTCTGTCTGTCTGTCTAGCTCCAAAATATAATTTAGGAAGTTTAACATCTAAATCCATATTTAAGTCTCTTTTTTTGTTTTTTTTTTTTTATTTTTTTGTTTTTCGAGACAGGGTTTCTCTGTGTAGTCCTGGCTATCCTGGAACCCACTCTGTAGACCAGGCTGGCCTCGAACTCAGAAATCCGCCTGCCTCTGCCTCCCAAGTGCTGGGATCATATTTAAGTCTCTTATCCTACTTGATTTCTGCAAAGAATCATTATCATGAGTGTGCCGCGCCAACCCTGACCAGCAGGAATTAAGACACGGAACAACCGGTTCCTTCTCACAGCAGTTTACTCAGGATGCTTAGCAGTTGGTAGTCAAGATGGCGAGCCCCCGATTCCGTCCCAGGTGCAGCTTATAAACCCTGCCAGGAGCCCAAGAACTCATGCCACGTGCACCATACAGCTGAGGTCACTAAACAGCAAAACAAGCTATGTGGGATAAACAATATATTTATCAGAGTGTGCTTCAGCTGTTATAGGCTTTTGAAAACTAAGTCTTTCATCAGGGTATATGGTTCCAGATGGCTGCAAAGTTGATCTAGCAGCTTTCTACTAAAGTCGGCTCCCAACACATGAGCTCTATAAGTTTTGTATAAACTTTTAAACAAACAAACAAAACAACTTAAGTGTGTTTCAACAGACATTTTAAAATGATAGCCTAGAAAAGAACACAAATATTCTCCCTTTTTAAAAAAAGTAATTTCTTTTTTTTTTATTAGATATTTTATTTACACTTCAGATGGCATCCCCTTTCCCCATTCCCCCCCACCCCCCTTAGGAAACCCCTATCCCAAGCCCCCTTTTCCTTTTTGCATTTATACATTTTTTAAAAATAATGTTAATCATAGGCTTTATAAGTTTGGAATTGTTCAATCAGAGGTGTAACCCACTGACCAACCTAGATATAACAACTATCTTTGACTGGTGGAGATACTTGAACCTCTGCCTCCCTGTCTCCCCACTCTTTCTCTCTTTCTTCACCTAGCTTCTCCTCTCTTTCTTCTTCTCCTCTTCTTACTCCTTTTCTTCCTCTCAGTACTCCTCCTACCTTAGCTCCTCCTACACATCACCCTTCCTGTTAAAATGAAACTTTTCTCTCAAAATACAATTAGAACATATGCAGTATATCCTGTTAGTATTTTAAATTGCTAGGGTTGTCACAGTAAAGTACCACAATTTAGTGCCACCTGCCTTCCTGTGTGCCTATTGTCATTCTCCCTGCTATGATGGTTATGGACTTTAACCCTCTAAAACTGTGAGCCACTACCAAAACCTTTCTTCTATAAGTTGCCTTGGTCATCCTGTCTTATTACAGCAACCAAACTAAAAGACATCTAGTCTTGTATATTATCAGCAATAGTATCTGTTTCCCACAATCTGTTTCTCAGAGACCAAAACTATACTCAGTTTTCTTGTCTTCCCACACCCCATATGCAGCCCTTTGAACTCGGCCCTAACAGTTCAGCTGTTCATATGCTGACAGATTTTATCATCAGTCTCTGCACTTTCCTCCTCAATGACTCAGAACCAGGGCAGCTGCTACTTTAGCCATAGGAACTCTTGCCTCGTGATCTGGCCAAAGCATTTTAACACATCTACTTGGGATCCTTCTGCTGCCCTTGGTGGTGATCCTTGAGACGTCTCTAATGTCTAGAACTACTGCTTCCTTCTCTCAAAGCTCTTATATGGCATTCCTTAGTATGTACATTGAGGATGGGGTGAATGCTTCGGTGTACAACATGTAACTCAGAAGCAGCTGTGGTTTTCCTTGAGATGACAACAGAGTTGGGGGAGTTTTGTAGAAAGGAATATCAGTAACAGTGTGGAGAAGTTGTAAGGGAAAGTATGTCGCCGGTTATTCAGGAACTCCAGTGTCTCTGCAACAAGGTCTTCAGAAATGTAATGTTTGAAATTTGGCTCTTCCCCTCGGTGCTGAATGTTTATTTAACTCCAATGAACTAATTGTGAGGGAGCACTGCTGCAGCCCAGGTACCTGTCTTTAGCATCTCACAGCACAGTTCATAGCACACTCACCATGTAGGGTCAGGGATGTGTCCTCAACTCCACTGGTTTTAATGTTGTATGGGGAACACTAGCATTGGGACACATTAGAATCATATAAAAACATGAGGACAAGTATTTTTAGACAGCCTTCCTTTTCTCAAATTAATGAAATTGTTAATACAGTAAAAGTAGAATATATTTTGATAGAGGAGATCCAGCTGATGGGGAAGATGGTTTTCTGTATATTTAATGTGGTCTTACATTCTCAGAAAATGGATTTAAAATATATATTATACCATGCTGAGAAAGGAAATCCACTTGTCTGTCAGTGATATACATTCTTTGTCTGTCAGTGATATACATTCTTGGTATTTGCCAGACAGATTCTTGGGGACAAATGATAATACATTCAGGCAGGCAAAATCACATTAAATAATTCTACCAAATAATTGCAATGAATTTATAGCAGATTAGAATCAAGAATCACATTAGCTGAAACATTAAATTATGACGCAGGCTCCATTTTACTTAATACTCATTTGAACAGAAAAAGAATTCAGTTACTGGGATCTTAAAATAACATCAGCTTGTCTGGTTTGGAGATGTACAGAAATAATGAATGTGCCTGGTTTTGTTCTTTCTACTTAAGTTTGTATTAAATTAAATTTCCATTTGACCTATTCCATCAGTAAATGCATAAATCCAGAGATACTTCCCATGGACAGCCATTAGGCTAGATTTCTTAATTCAAAATGTTGACTAAGATAAAAAAAAAAAAAAAAAGAAAGAAAGAAAGAAAGGAGGATATATGTTATTCTCCCTCAAGCAGGTCACAAAATGGAGAAAGGCTGGAACTTCCCAGGGAAAAACAGGGCTCAGTTAAGTGTCCACTCCACAGTGCACCGCATCTTCAGGGAAGATGGGATGCCCACACAGTGTTCATTCTATAGTGTTAATGACAGGACAGCTGGGTGATACTAGTCTTAATTGGATTCTGTTTTGTTGATGCTAACTGAGAGCATAGTATTTGTGTGTATGTGCCAAAATGAATATGAGTGATTTTAATTCTATGAGTGTAGGGGAAGGGGCTGGGGAGAAAGAGGAAGACAGAGACAGAGACAGAGAGAGAGAGAGAGAGAGAGAGACTATAATATGTACATAGAATTATATACAGAATTCAGGGCTTTGTGCATGGCCTCAGTGACTTAGTAAGGGTTTCTGCTGCTGCAACAAAATACAATGACCAAAAAGCAAGTTGGGGAGAAAATGGTTTATTCAGCTTACACTTTCAGAACATAATCCATCATTGAAGGAAATCAGAACAGGAATTCAAACAAGGGTGGAACTTGGAGGCAGGAACTGATGCAGAGGTCATGGATGTGTTACTGTATATAACTTGCTTCCCTTGGCTTGCTCAGCCTGCTTTCTTATAGAATGCAGAACTACCAGCTCAGGAATGGCATCATCCACAATAGGCTGGGCCCTCCTCTATTGATCACCAATTGAGAATATGCTTTACAGCTGGATCTCATAGAGGCATTTCCTCAACTGAGGTACCTTCCTCTTTGATGACTTTCACTGGTGTCAAGTTGACACGAAAACCCAGCCAGTAATGGAAACATATATTTGGTTTACATTTTTCCATCTTGAAATATATGCATTAGGAAACTTTCAGTTTTCCTTTAAACTAGCCTTCCAACTTCCTTTATTTTTTAAACCTTTGGAATAGAAAACAAATGAGAGGCAATGACAGGAGATCTCAGGCAGCAGTTAGTTGATCTCTATCCAGTTATAAATTGTAATACTTAATTGATTGCAAACAGATTTTTATTTGAGTATTTTTTAAAATTATAATCAGTCCTATTCATTCTCAATAGCAACTTAGTTTCAAATATTCCATCAGTTTGATAGACACTGATACAGAGGCTTCTGGGGAGCAGTGGTGTGAATCTTTCCTAAACTGGGAGCAATTTAAAATATTCTCATTAATGTCTATACAGTCATTTCTCACTCTGTACTAGAAATTCTCAAATAGTTATTATTCACGAAAAAGTAGTTCTGTCATGCAACTGATGGGCTTTATAAAACAAGAACCCTTGATGACAGTTTTGCCTGTAAAGAATTTTAAAAATCATTTGCTCGTAGAAAGCAATATGAAACTAACCAACTCAACACATTAAGGTGCACTTTACTTAGACCAATATGTCTTATGCTTAGAACTTAAGTGTCCTGTGAAGTTTGTTCCTATTGACTCCAGAGATATACTGAGGCTTTACAACCTGACTCTTCTCCTACCATTACTGTCCTTGGTGAAGCAGTCAAACTCTTACTGCTGTAGAAATGACATGCTCTATGATGTCCACCAGAATGCCTTAGATCTTTGGTTATTTCCAGGATATACTGTCTTTTTTATTTATCTCTCCCCTTGTTTCTCTACAAGAATACAGAAAGTATTAATGAGTGTCTCTGATACCCAGACATAGAGTGAGGTATGTATATGCAGTGGAGTCAAAAGTGAATAAAACAGGGTTTGTACCCTCCAGGAGGCCACAGACAGTTAAAGCAGACAGGCACATGGGACTGTCAACATCACAGGGATGACATATGTGCAGTGGGAACTACTTGGTTGTTGGGAGCCGACTTTAGTAGAAAGCGGCTAGATCAACTTTGCAACCATCTGGAACCATATACCCTGATGAAAGACTTGGTTGTCAAAAGCCTATAACAGCTGAAGCACACTCTGATAAATCTATTGTTTATCCCACATAGCTTGTTTTGCTGTTTAGTGACCTCAGCTGTATGGTGCACGTGGTAAAATGTTTTCACCTGTGTTCTCCTGCTTGTGTATATAAATACCTCAGACTTCCCTTCAATAGGAGAGACTTGAGAAGAGACTTGATCACACCCTGTCTTGTCTCCATTCTTTGCGTCTCCTGCCCCAAGAGCCCCACTCTCTCTTGACCAGAGCACTTAGCCCCAAAAGGGTTGAGGAAGAGTAAAGGCCACAACATTTGTGGCGTCCAATGTCGGGCTCCAGTAAGCAGGATACAGTGGAAGTCACCCTGCGCTGGAGAACCAGTGGACTGACAGAGTCTCAACGTTTGAACTCCAGTAAGCAGGATACAGTGGAAGACACCCTGCACTGGAGAACCAGTCAACTGACGGAGCTGGCTGAATTCGGAAGTGAAACAAAGGTGATTGCATAGTAACAAAAACGGGGCAAGAAATAAGTAAGCAGAAACAGATGAAAAAGGTTTTAAAGATGCAAGGAGTAAATTGCAGGCTGCTCTGAGTCAAGAGAGCCAAACAGATAGATAAAGGTTATAGTAACAAAAACGGGGCAAGAAATAAGTAAGCAGAAACAGATGAAAAAGGTTTTAAAGATGCAAGGAGTAAATTGCAGGCTGCTCTGAGTCAAGAGAGCCAAACAGATAAATAGATAAAGGTTATAATAACGAAAATGGGGCAAGAAATAAGTGAGTAAAAACAAATGAAAAAGGCTTTAAAGACTCGAGGAATAAATAGAAGGCTGCTCTAGACAGAGAACTAAGCAGAATGATAATGTTAATTGATTTAACTTTCAAAATGGGTGTGATTCTGAGTTATATAGTTATATTTTTCTGGATAAAAACTCAATGTAAAGGTTGTTCTGGTTACTGGCTTAAGGAAAGGCTAATTTGGAAAAAAAAGGTTTTTCTATGAGTTTTCTGATGAGGTCATTAAGGTAGTAGTTATGTCTTCCAGAATTATATGGATCAGACATGACAGAGGTAGGCCTCCAGAACATTAGATTCCAGAGAATCAAACAAAATAATTATCTTGATACTAAAACTTGTTTTGAGATTTGTATATTACAGAATACACAGACTTGGTGAATGAATCTTATCACCTGCATGTTCACTGATGCCCTGGACTTCCAGCTGGATGCAGTTAAGACAGACTTCAGATGCTTATCAATTTACCCTTCCCCTCATTCCTCTTCTAAAAGTCAACACCCATGTTCAGCTTGAAGAAGTTAATGAAGAGTTGGTGCCCCAATTCCCTGGACTTGGGGACTGAGGTGGTTAATATTAGGCTGTCTTAATCTGTATAATTGTTACTAAGCTGATGCAAAATTCAAGGATTTCATTGGTATAATTTCTTCTATTGAAATTTTGTGGGTACAAGGCTTAGACCTTTTACTTCTCCAACAGGGGAAGTTGTGTGTTGCCTTAAAGAGTGTTGCTTTTATATCAACAGTTTAGATATTAAGTCTCTTGTCTCTCGGGTTCATGCTGTTCAACAAACTGATGGCTTTGGTAAACCCATACAGGTCCGATATTACAGGCTGGAAGTAGGGAACTCTGAAACCTCTGTCATCAAGACTGATTAGGATTAACCCCTAACTTACTCGATAAGCCGGATAGTCAGTGACAGGTAAGAGAGCATACCGAGACCCTTGCCCCTAAAAGAAGGGAGGCCTCACCATCCTAAGACAGGAGCTCAACCAATGGCTGTTGAGTATCCAAGGACGGGAAAGGGAGGCTGGGGTCGTTTGCTCCAACCTAGGACAGACACGGTTTCCGTAAGTTTTTCCAGCCTTCCCTTTTGAAAAAAATTTAAAATGAGGGACCTGTTGGAAGCTGACTTTAAGCAGAAAGCGGCTAGATCAACTTTACAGTCATCTGGAACCATATACCCTGATGAAAGACTTGGTTTTCAAAAGCCTATAACAGCTGAAGCACACTCTGATAAATATATTGTTTATCCCACATAGCTTGTTTTGCTGTTTAGTAACCCCAGCTGTATGGTGTATGTGGTAAAATGTTTTCACCTGTGTTCTCCTATTTGTGCTTATAAATACCCAGGATTTCCTTGTAAAGTGGTGGTGTAGTAGTGGTGGTGTAGTAGTGGAGTAGGGTGGTATAGTGTGTGGTGTAGTAGTGGTGTAGTAGAGTATGAATTGTGTGTGTTGAAGACAGTAAAGGAGACTTGACTACAGATCCTCTGGTTTGTTTTCCATTCTTTGAGTTTCTCCCTCTTCTTCCCCCCCCCCCCCGCTAGACCCCAATCTGTGGACAGAGCAGGCCGCAACACTTGGTAACTGAGTGATGAACAAGCTATGGTGCTGAATCCTTGATAGTAAACAGTTGTCCGTGTGATGAGAAGAAACGAGGAGACAAAAGGTGTTGCTAATCCTAGAAACTAGTGATCTCTCTCTCTCTCTCTCTCTCTCTCTCTCTCTCTCTCTCTCTCTCTCGCCTTTCCTCCTTCCCAGTCTCCATCCCATTCAGGAATCAAGGGAAATCTATGTAGTGACCACAAACCACATATTCTCAGAACTGGGTTGGGAACTGCTCTTTTTAAAAACAGTAGTAACCAAAACACATCTGTAGCTTTCTGTGACCAAACTCTTTATGAATCATTTCAAGTTGCTACTGGTTTATTAACTGTCAATATTGGAGAATTTAGAAATTCTCTCCAACATTGACAATTAGTAATGAGTTAGTTCTGGTCAACCCTGCCTCATTACTACCCTAGAACAACTACCTCATTGTCAGAGATATGAACCCTCATGTCCAGTTTGGGTGCTTTTCTCCAAAGCTTTTGACAGTGGTCAGGGGTTGGCTACTTTACCACATCAGGATTTCTAACTGAGAATAGTGCAGTCTCCTGGAAACTGATTGATGTGGTGACAGCAAAAGGTTCACAGATTTGGCATTTAAATCATAGAGAACAAAACCCTTTCCCCTGCTTTGATGAGTTCAATGACATTGCTGATTAGAACAAGGAGGGGTAAGCTCATGCAAAATAGATTATTAGATGTAGACTGGGAAAAAAAAAAACCACATGGAGATGGCAAAGGCTACCCTCTGTGACAGCCTCCTCCACAGCCTAAAGCAGATAGGACAGGATGCTGCAGGCAGACAGAAAACCCTTCCCAGAGAAGAAGACATGGGCTAGGAAGCTGGCAGTACAAGCCAGAAACAGCTTCCAAAAACCTGTATGCAGAGAAGCCAGAGAGCCTGTTTGAGTAATTAATCCCTAAGAATATAATTACTCTAAATCTTATCCTGGAGAACAGGTACCTACACTGATATTTGCATCTGCAAAGAAATCAATGCTAAGCCTGGAGCTTCTGAGATAATTAGGGACCAAAACATAGTGCTGGTTTCAAACCCCAACCCCAGGTGCTCACTCTTACTGCAGAAACTAACTGGAGATGAGGTTTCAGTAAGGGAAGATCGGTGTTTTATCACAGTTGAGTTTGAGCTGTAACAGGGTTCAAATACTATTGGGCAAAGTATGTACGAAAACAACTTTTCTGTGTGCTTTTCTTGAAAGAACTAAGGTGAGGCATCAAAGTTCTGATGCTCCAACACCAAGGACAAGCTGGAGATGCAGACTGAGAAAGGGAAATACAGCAAGTGTGTGAACAATTCCAAACCATGCACAGCAAAGAACATAACTGACTGACTTAAAGCCACCCAAAACTAGTAGCGCAACAAAGGCAACAGAGCTGAGTGTGTTCCTAGAAGTCATGCCAGTGGGACAGAGACAAAGAACTGATGCCAGGTGGTGGAAGGAAAGAGGAAGAAAGGGAACAGAAGAAAAGGGAATGAGCAGCAGTTATGAGAAGGAGTAGAGTTGAGGGAGGCAGGCCAGTGGTTGGAGAGACTGCTGAGAAGGCAAGAGACTGTGGACCCAATTCTTCTGAACCTGGGAGAAAGGCACTTCTTGGCCTCAGAGAGAAAATGTGTACCAAGTAGATATTGAAGAAGACAGACAAAAATAGATAAAGATGGAAGATTGATAATAGATGAGTGGAAGACAGATATGTAGATGATAGAGACACATAAGGATGGTTGAATTGGAAGAGCCGAGTTTTGACATTTTGGAGTCCTGGGACCAAGGTATAAGTCACAGCTGGATTACAGAAGCATCTAAAAAACAGTCCCCTTTCTTGGGAGGAAGTGAGTCTTTGCTCTATTAGTATTTTTGCCTGTTTGAATGAAACACGCCCACATAACTCAAACACCACAAATTTAAATGGTAATCTCTTATGGATGGATGGATGGATGGATGGATGGATAGATAAAGTATATAAGGAAATACCACCTTCAGAGTAACATGAGACTAACAGTCTAGTGCCACTCAAGCTGAGATGTGACATTAATTATTACACTCCCACAGAGAACTCTAAGCATTAAAATGCAGAAGAAACAGACAGCTTGGTACTTGGTAAACATGAGAGAAGAAAATGAAAGGAAGTTATGTCATATCACAGAAGAGGTGATGTTTGAAAGCTGGAAGCCAATATGTGACACTGTTACACAAAGCAATTGTTCTGCATAGAACATATGACAGGAAATTATCAATTCTCAATGAGGAACTTAAATTATGAATTTGGAATGAAAAAGCAAATAGGATGAAATTTCAGGGAGAGATGATAAAGAACTTTAGTCGATATATAAGCTTAATTCCATATATAAAAACCTATAATGAGCCTGAAAAGGTTCATTAAAGTGATTAGTTTAGAGGGGACAGATTTAGGGAACTTTCAGAAAGCCAATGGGTACATTTTTCTTCCCGTTCTCAGTTTGAAATCTCCTGAATACAAATTTAGTAACCTTCAAGTTTGAAATCGATGATTCCCTTGTTCCTTCTCCTCTTATTCATATATGCCCATCCCAACTTTCTTAATATTTCATGGTGAAAGGATTTTTCAAGTCACAGTCAGGACTTGCTGTTCTCAAACAAGGGCCCACTCCTAATAAGCCAAACACACTGGGCAGAAGCTTCCAAGTGTGGAGAGACATGAACATAAGAGATCCAAAGCAAGAATATAGAGTGGGATGCTGAGAAGTCTCCTCATTCTTACGGAAGAGTCTAAGAGGGGCTGAAAGAAGCTGTAGATGCCCTACCATCATTTTGCCTCTTAAGGGTAAAATTGTCCATGCAATTTTCTGTGATGTATTTACCTACCATGCCCTATGTCAAGTCACTAGCTTACAAAACATTAGAACATCTGCCAACTGGCCCATGAAAGTGGTCCAAGCTGATCCCAAGAGAGTACAGGCATCAAAGCTTATTATGCCAAAGACACCCTAGAATAATCTGCAGAAGTTGCACCCACTATTCAGGAAAACTTGAATTGATGGAGGAAGTCACAGTACAGGAAGCTGCACATGTAGCACAGGTCATCCCATATCCTCTTGAGATTCTCATACATTGACCTTAGACCTACTGGTCCTGAGATGCCCAGCCGTCATTATACCCAAGTCTTGCTCTGAGCCTCACTTCAAAGAATAGTCCTTAGGCTTTCTATCAAGCATTGCAGAAGTGATTTGACCACATCCTGAATTGTTTTTACAGGAAATCCAGGGCAAATAATTACATTTCCCATGTGCCTGGTTATTCCAAACACATTTCAGACTACTTTTCTGTCCGATTCAGGTATCCTTGGTAGATTAGTATCCATGGCAACATCAAGTTTTACATCTGCAAATAGTCTCTTTAAGCAGCTAAAGTAGCAACGATTTTTGGATCCTGTCTGATCCACTGGTCATAAATACTTGCAATTTGGTCATATTTGGAGAGTGTTTTGGATTTATAAAAATGTGTGAACTGAATTGCTTTTGGACTAAAACCAAACATTGCAGACTTTATCTAAAAAGGTAAGTGTAAAGAAAGAAAATTTAAAACTGAAACAGGAAATAAAAATATAGCTATGTGGGTTTTAAAATTATAATATCAGTTGTACTGAAAATAACTAGTCTATTGCTCTGTCTCTATAGCTCTGGGTGAACATGGTGTTCTCTGCCATACTCGCCCAGCTTCTAGATTGTGGGAGCTCAATAGAAAACTAATAGTACAGTTTGATTGGCTGTTACTGCTATGACCACTGGACCACAAGCATGCACCATAGGGTGCAGGTGTGTCTTTTGCTTTACCTCCTCCTTTCCTTAGTTTGTTTTCAAAGTTCATTTGTATTGTAGGATGTGAATAGACTCGTTTATTTTTGTTTTTCTTTTGAGTAAATAGTCCACATTTTACTTGCTTCTTATCATCAATGTATGATAACCAATGAAAGATGGTGTTTTCATAACAATACTAAGATATACTGTTATCTAGAGTTTGTCTAAATACATATACACAACCTGGTAACTCTGTATAGTATCATTGTATGTTTTCAGGGTTGAACATTTGGTCATTTTTGCCTTTAGATGTTTCAATTGTAAACATATAAATCTGGAAATATATGAGGAAGGACAATTCTAACTTATCCCAAGTGACATATTTCTGTAAATAAAAGTAGAGTTGCCTCTGAAACTTGGCAAAAAAAAAAAAAAAAAACACTCCTCTTTAATATATTTTAAATTCATTCCTAACAAAAATAAACTACTGAAAGACAATGTTTAATTTATGCTGATGAAACTCACTTTGCATGAGCTCAAGTTACAAGGTGATATGTTTAAGTGGCAGAATTAGATTTTTCTTTTCAGGTATTTGGTACAAGCTTTCTCCAGAATTTAGAAATCTTCAGACATGCATTATATTCTCATTTGAAATTTACCATATAATGAGAATTCTATCATGGAGAAAAAAGAGGACTCACTTTCTTATGTTCCCTTCACAGCGGCAGGCTGAGAGAACATAGCTGGAGAGAGCTCCTTTCATACAATAGAGGTGGTACTGACACAACAGGACCCAAATTAACCATAGATTCCTGCTGAGGAGACCCCACTTAGCCCTCAATGGGAAACAGGCCAATCCCAAACACTAGTGTGACTTAACCAAGGCCTGCACCAGGGCACAGGGTCTTGACCCCCATTCTTCCACACACACAGAACAATCAGCTTGCACACATGTAGGTGCTGCCCCTGTACCTGGATTCAGAGCATCCATGGTGTCCACATCTGGATTCTACCTGTACCATTTTGCCAGGCAATCCCAGACTACCCAGTTCCCATCCATCATTATCCTAGGTAGATGAAATAAATCACAGATCCACAAATCTGCCTTTTGCTGATGCAAATAAGACTACCAAGTGTCTCAATTTTTGTGACTGTGACTGCACTGGGATGAACATGCTGCATCGTTCTCACGATCACCCAAGGAGGGTGTTACCAGCCTCACATTAGGGAATAGAAGTTTACATAAAATTCTACGATTCTAGGCAATGGGGATTTTTCAGAAAATATTCTGATTTGGGGCTCTTATTTACATCATGACTTCCCTTCAGTACACTCACTTCCCCCAATCCTCAGGCACCTTCTTGGACCCCTCTACCCCAACTCTCCCTGCGTGATTTATTAGTGTTCTTTGTCTGCTCTAAAGCAAGTTTCAAGCGCAGTTCCTCCCTTTGGGGGCACTTACTGCTGGCCAAAGTTCGAACAGCTTAGCTCCACGTGGGACTTAAAGGCCCTCCATTGCAAAAACCTTCCAGGGCCTGCTCACTACTCTGGGAAGAAATCATAAATACCTCAGCCTGAGGTTCAGTATTAAGCCCCTTTCTAAGTGTCTTGGACATCTCAAGGCTCCAAAGAGGCTCAGGCAGAGTTGGCAGTCTTCTGACTTCTCACAGTCTTTCCTGACCTTCAGATCTGGCCCATCCCTTTAAGGTGAACCTTAAACTCCACAGCATCATGCCATTTTCCTGATCTCCTTGAAAGCACTGGACTCTGCTATATTCCAAAGCCCTTGGCTATTAACCTGGCATCACTTCTGGGGTCTATCGCTCTTAGGTGGAACTTTCTGCCTCATTAACTGTCCTGCAGTATAATTATAACACAGGCTCTAGGAGGCTTCTGGCACAGTTCTTTGAACTTCATTAACACTCACACACTTTGTCGTATAAACTGATATTTAGTCTTTTGCTCTCTGAGCTAAATATTATTTGATCTCTTTCTGGGGCTTCTCACTTTGTGCTGCCAACAGGGAGCTGCAGAGAAGGGAACAGCCAGGACCCTGCAGGTGTCCTCTCAGTGGGCATGTCCTCCTGCCTCCAGTTTCACTGGTCAAGATGCTTTATTTGCAGCCATTGCTTTTCGATGCCAGGTTCTAAACTTCAGAAATTCATCGCCCAGCTCCTTCCACACTGTTGCTTCCTGAAATGTCCACTACCCACACAATCAGGTCTCTGTACTTTTCAATGCTGAGGTTCTTCATCACCTGTGGTTAGATTCTTATTGATCTTGATTACAGCCTTGAAAACTCCAGGCTCATTGCCTCAAAGTAGAGAGGCCAATGGGAGAGTGGTAGAGCCAGGGAGAAAGTGGCAGGATCTTGATTGGTCCAGTCTGCCAACATTACTTCTTGTGCTTAGGACAACTCAATTCACATATTTCTGGCCCCTGTGGTCATTGAGTGCCCACCTGTGATCAGAAACTACCATCCTGCTGTTTCCTGTGTACCCACTACTTTAATGTCTGCTGTCTTTGGCAGAGACTCCTTCTGAGGTCAATCTACAGTATTTTTTCTAGCTTGAACTTACAGCTAGAAATTCAGTTTGAGACATAGCAAATGAAATAGAGACTACTCTGGCAAGAGTCTGGTTAGCAAGAATGCCATCTTTGCATCTGTCCTCAGGCTTTGTCTCCAGATCCCTGCTAGGATGAGCTAAGGGCCAGCACAGAGGCATTGAGTGTCTATAATACAGAAGCAAAGAATTTCAGTTAGAGCTGCCTTTATCCCATCCCCATCCTCATTTTGTTTCTGAAATGACCCCTCCTCCTTCAAATCTGTGTGTCCCTAATGCCATGTGATGCTGTCCCAAATATATCCCATCAGAAATATAATTGCCCATCAAAATGTTGGACAAGACACAAGCCACACTAAAACAAAGAAGGTTTATTATTTTACTTTAGAGAGCCTAACTGGTTATCAATCAAAGTCATAAAAGTAAGTAAATCCCACTCCACATACGATTGAACTGCAAAAATCATGTTCTCCATGGATCTAGAATGTTCTGTCACTGCTTGAGAACTTACATGCATGACATGACCACAAGATGGGCTACTCACTTGTACACACTCCTGGCCTTGAAATTCAATTCAGAACCAAATTTTCATTTTTCTGAATGCTTGCTCACTTGGGAAGAAGAAAAATATGTATGGCCATGTGTCTTCCAGACTCATTGATAACCCAGTGTCCTTGTTCAGACACTGCTGTCTCTCTAGGGCCAACCCTTCCTCCTCCTATCCTGTCAGAAGTACAAATCTACTGGTGCAAAAGGCAGAACTTCCATCCTCCTCTGCTCTGCCCCTTCCCATGGGAGGATGACCGTCTCTGACTTGCATTACACTAACCCATAATGGTTTTGCTGTTCTAAGTCCTCAGGGTGGTAAGTGTGTCTTTTAATAGATGTTTCTATGGAGTAAAAATAAATGATCCACATTTTGCTTTCTTTAACATTTCCAAGGAGAAGTTATGAAGAAACTTGGCAAAGTGTCTCTAAGAGCATCACCTGACTATAGTACTGTCACCTGCCTGCATAGTTTGTAGGTTGAGGAAAGAGGGAAAGGCATGGAAAGGAAGAGACTACAAGGGAAGCAAAAAGAACAACAGTCAAGTTATAAGTGAGTTAAGGAACACTTGCAGTGATCCATGTATCAGGCAGCAAAAACCACTAAAGAAAGACAAGGTGCAGACGTTCTAAATGTGGGGACGGGGAGAAAAGAAAATAGCAAGTTAAAAGTGTCTCCAAAGCAAGACCCAGTCATGCATGAAATCCAGTCTCCAGTGGCAGAAATACTCACTCAACCGAGAGTCCAGAGGCCACTAGAGATGCTGGCTTCAGCCTCAAACAATGACCATGAGGGAAAGAAGAGAGGACTGGGTGATGGGCCTTACTGGACTTCTGTTGGTAGTAGGCTGGGACATGTCATGTTACAGACATGAACATCTTATCTTTTGCCTACCATGAACATGTGCATCATAAATGTTCAAGAGTTTACATCAAATGATGGTATGGATAAAGTTATTTCTATGTTCTATGTTTTTGCACATGTTCATGTGGTATGTGTGTGTGTTCACAAGTGTGGGGACATATTTTTGTATACAGATCCACTGGCACGGATGAGCACATGTTTTGAAGGCCCAATGTTGATATTAAGTGTCTTTCTGAATGCTTCTTCATCTTATATATTGAAGCAGGGACTCTCTTTTTTGGAGGGGGAGGGTTCGAGACAGGGTTTCTCTGTGTAGCCCTGGCTGTCCTGGAACTCACTCTGTAGACCAGGCTGGCCTTGAACTCAGAAATTCACCTGCCTCTGCCTCCCAAGTGCTGGGATTAAAGGTGTGTGCCACCACTGCCCGGCTAGCAGGGACTCTCAATAAACCTGAAGTTTGCAGTTATGGCTAGTCTGGATAGCCAGCTTGCTCTGGAGATTTGCTATCTCTGCCACCTGTGTACTAGAATTATAGGTGTGTGGCAACATCCACTAGACTTTTGTATGGGTTCTGGGGATCTGAACTCTGGTCCTCAGACTTGCATACAGATTGTTTACCTGCTGAGCCATTTAGAGTCTAAATTCAAAGTTTCTTCTGTTTGGTTTGGATAGGCCTACATTTGGGAGGACTATTGAGTTTTTCCCATAAACAATGATAGTAAGAAACATATTGGAAATACTCATGCTATATGTAATTTCTTGCACATGAATTCTCTCTGCAATGTAAGACAAATATATTATACTCCTATGCTAGTCAGCCAGAATCCACAAGAGTAAGAAGACTGGTCTGCAGAGCATGGGGCTGTGTGCGCTCTTCCTCACGGTGAGCTGGTTTTGAATACTGTTGGGTACTTAGAACTCTTTATGTCAATGCAAGAAAAATTTTTTTCAAAAGATAAAAGGAAGAAAACAACTACAAAGTCATTAAAAAGTGTCTAGCATGCAAGCCCAGTGCTGCAATGGAATCTGACAGCTGAACTTTATAAAAAAAGAATGAGCTAACTTTACCTGGTGAAGTTATTGCTTGTAAAGGTTGATTCAGCTAAAAATCCTTTCTCAAAATGGCAGTCAATAAGGTTGTAATATCAAAAATAAATTAAGAAATAATCTCTGTTCTTTAAAGGAAATGGCTGAACCAGAGTCTAACCCCCCCCCCCCACACACACACACATGTGATTATTTCTCATGGGGAATCTCTAGTCCTCTCCTACCTTTTGCATTATATCCCGAGGAACCCGAGGAGGTGTTTTCTTGGTGACATGAAAACACCCCAAGTTGGTGAGGTAAGAGTCACTGTCCACCTGAGGGCAGCCCAGACACTAGTAGCATTTCAAGGCCTGAGAACAGGAGCTGAGAAAGAACAGTCAGTGACCACAGAACATACACACTTGTCTAAATAACACCTGCAGTTTCCCTCACTTAGTTAAAATCATAAAAAGTGCACAGAGTATTATTTCCATGCCTGAAAACATCACAAAAAACACTGTCCCATAGTCCAGTTCTGGGCACCTCTTCATGAAGCATAGACACTATCGCCACAGAAGTTAGAAGAACCCAGCCTGCAGCCCATGGGTAGGAATCTGCTGAGTTTTAGATCTTTCCTGTAGACTCTTCCAATGAGCGCATACATTTTGCTGAGTGCATGGCACGTGTTGATTAACAACACAATGAAACATCAAGTCAATACTAACCACGAAGTTAACTCCCAGCTGATTAGCTCTTGTTGTTCAAATCATCAACAGTTTTACAAAGCTGTGAACCCTGAACTGCAAGAATGTTGTGGGGTTACCGAGCTGCTTTTTGTAATGGCCCTTTGAGAATGTGGGTAACCTGAGATACTTCTCGGTTTATCACATCCTTATAATGAGTTTTAAACTATTGAAATGTCTTGAAATATAAATGTCATTTTCTATTTCCCCCCTCATTTTACTTAAAAATATAGACTCCACCCAATGTAGTTGTTCTTGGCTACTTTATGGGTTCTTATTTTGCCACCCTTCTCTACCCTTTTTCCACCCTTTCAAACCCCTAACACTAGATTAGATAAAAAATGGACAGAGAGGAAAGGAAAGATATCTCTAAATAAAGTCAGGTGTCAGAAAGTTGGCAACATTATCATTAGATTACTTACTACCAAGTAGGGGTGTCAAGTTCCTTGGGGCAAGTTTGATCTTTGCCATTAAGATATCTAATATCTTCTTGTTTCTTCTTTGTGCACAAATTCTTAACAAATTGCAACCAACAACAAACAACCAAAAACCCATACTGCCTCTTGAAGTCCTAGCATTTATATACCCTCTGAAGTTTCCCCAGAATTCCAAACATCACACTATTGCAGAAACTATCTGCAGCTGCAAAATCATGCCCATGCCAGAGCATGAGGCAAATCTTAGTCAGCTGCTGTGGACAATCTTGACCAGCCCCATATTCTACACCTGGGATTAAAACAAAAACATTTCTATACTATTTCTGTGGTTTTTAAAGGAACCAAAATTTCTAAATTGTCACTACAACCCAATGTAAAGATATAACCCATGGCTATAACATTCTTCACTACAATGATCAGTTGAACCATTTATAAAAAATATATATTAGAAATGGAGAGGTAATTCCAACATTAGGAGTATTAGCTGCTTTCCCAGAGGACCCAGATTTGATTCCCATAACCCATATCATAGTTCATATTTGTCCATAACTATAGTTCCAGAAGATCAGATGCCCTCTTCTGGCCTCCATGGACACCAGGGATGCAATGATGCACAGATATACATGCAGGCAAAATATAATACAGATAAAATAAAAATACGTACACCTATAAAACTTGAATTTATTGATATTTCATCTGTTGGGGTTTTTAATTAATATTCATATGTATGCCATTATTGTTCTATCTTAGGAATTACTCTTCCACCACAAGCTTCTTCTGCTCCCCAGTGCTCTCCAGCCTTCTGCTGTCTACAGTTGTGCTGTACACGGGTCCTGTACTATTACTTACTTTCTCTTCTTTTATTTCGAATGCTTAGGTACAAGGATGCCATTTTTAAAGGCCACAGTGCTTATAATTTGGGGAAATGTGCTTGAGCCCTAACAGGTGTGACAGCATATCTGACTACTAGGGGATCTTAGAACATGTACAATGGATCCTAAGATCAGAAACTTGAATTGTTGAGTAATATTCTGTTCTTGAGTACCTAAATTTCCTATAGAAAATCCATAGATGTTGAAATAGAATTCAGTTTAATTACTTTCAGAAGTACAGAATGCAATTTTAGGTTTATTGAGGATAGAAAATACTTTCTTTACAATATGATAATCTAACTGAAAGGTGATGGCTTTGGTACAAAATTCATGCCCTCTAGACTACAGTCCTCTGGGTGCTCCTCTCTGCAGTGTCTCTACTGTGAGTTGGGTCGCATATGACAAGGGTCTCTTTTTTTTTTTTTCAATAGTAGCATATATCAGCTGTCAAAAATAGGCTATTCCTTTAGCATGAAGAATAGGGGTTTTAGATTGAACCCATCCAATTATCACCACTGTATGCTCAAATCTCTCAAAGGAAAAAAAAATAACTAAATGATTTGTCCGCCCCAGTACCCTTGATGGATTTAAGAAACCACCTGCTCTAAATTAAATCCTGTGGCAACAGAGCAAATATTGCCTCATATTAAAGTGGAAGAGATAACCAAAACAGCTTTAGAATCTCCACTTAGAAAAGTTTAAGGAGATAAATTACATATTCTCAAAATCCCCAAATGATTGAAACACCAAGAATCCAGGCTAAAAGATGATCTTTATAACTTACCGGTGCCCAAGCAGTTATAACGGGTCCTTAAAAGAATTTTCCACAATTCTGGACAGTTAGAGTTTGGTACTTTCTTAAATGAAAATCTCCAACTAAACCCATCTCTTATTTCCCTTTTGGATTAGTGGCATTTAGCATAGACTATAATTATCCTTTGTTTTCTGTTCTTTCCACTGTAACTTACCTTAATATCACTTGTGAAAACCAGTAATTAACGTCTGCTCTATGGATGTACGCAGAAGGAATTCATTGAGTATCAGGGTGAGGAACATCAGATGACATTAGGTGTGAACAAAAAGGGCATTTCCCCAATCACTCCTAATTCCAAGTTAATGAAGGAAAAAAACCTCTTCAATTCCTTTAATGCAAAGTTCTGTTTATAAATGTTGAAGTATATACCAATGATGCTCTGTGCCGGCCCAAGGAAGAAATATGCTGGGGATATGTGCAGTTATAAGAAAAGTACAATGATATACGTGCATGAAAATGCCACAATGGAAACCATTATATTATATACAACTTAAAATGGTAATTAATAATGAATACCTTTTCTATTATAACAGATAATAAAGAAAGTTTGAGAGGTAGAGAGTAATAGGGTGGGAAAGAGGGAGACGGTAAGATAGAAGCAAAGGAAGATAGACACAGGGGTAGGGATGAGAGACAGAGATAGAGAAACAGAGAGACAGAGAGCATATCCACAATCCATTGCCCCATTAGATTAGTATGGTCTGTAGAGTAAACTTCACTAGAAGATATTTTTACTACCTTTTGACTCTGATGAGAATATTGATTTTTGACTGATTTATGATCATGTTTCATCTATTATTTTCTCCACTAAGATTTAAAAATGCCCATACCTGGCCTTAAAATAAAGCACAAACTGTAAAGAAGACAAACTATGTCCTGACCCTTCATGTATACATTTCTTTTGCCTTTTTACTATCCCTGTTTCTCTAACAAACTCTCAACCCAAAGGTTAGTAGTTCTACAGCTTGCATTGTCTTCAAACTGAGATCTCAGCAAGCAGGGAAACACATCCTTTTGAAGTCTGCTAAGTGCTAGTGCCCATCCAGGCCTGCAAATAGTCCTTAAGACGGCTTTGCTTACAGTTTTAGGAAGGTTTTGGAAATCACATGGTTGAAGAAATGAGAGATTCTTGACATCAATAAGCCAAAAAGACTTAGAGGAAGGACAACACATTCTCCTGTGGACCTTTGAATGACATCAAGGAAATGGGTGCTGGACACAGGACCAGCCCAGACACATGGGTGTGGCATTCCTTTGAGCCAGCCTCCAACTATGAAACCACAGTGAGGAAAGCAGAGCATAGAGTCTGTGATACTCTGTTCAGAATGGATCACAGGCTTCAGTCTCTGCTGGAAGAAGAGTCAGACTTTGCAGACAGTCTCTGTAGTTAGAGGAAAGAAAGAAAGAAAATGAAGCCTGGGATGTATTGACATTCATGAATTTAAGTCTCCTAGAGATTGATTTGCAATTTCTCATTTTCATCAAGCAAAACAGCTCCAGGTTTTTGTATAAACCACACTTTACTCTCTCTCAAGAGAATAATGTTTGTTTAGCTCCATGATAAATTCCCCACTTGAGAAAGACTATAGTTAATTTTAACTGCAATTCATAAATTCTTTGGAATGTATATTCAAGCACAATGAAGGATGTTTGAAATGCTATAAATTTTATGTGCATTGTTCTCTCCTCTTGTATGAGAATAGCTTACATTATAAAAAGACAACCACAAGATATAACTGCCTACCAATGTATAGTGTATTTCATGATATTTAATGTGTAATGATAGTCCCCTACCCACTCAGGAAACCAGAAACTGGGAACGTGATGACCTGTACATGGGATGACAATTCCCCGAGGCAAGAGGGAGTCCAATGGTAGAGCTCAGGCATGGCACTTTATGACACTCACTTTTATGTGTGTTTCAAATGTAGAATACTAAACATGTTTTGTAGAAGCAGGTTGTTCTTCACAAGGGTGCAATTTCTTACCAGTATATATTTGTATATTTTGCCATTTTAAGATATCCATAAGCCATATAAAAGTTGTTTCTAAATGATAATGTTTTCCTAAGTTTAATTGTCTAGAAATTTACGATGACTGAAGTCAGACAATTGCGTAGATTTCCTGCTAATATCTCCTTTTGTGATTTCCTGATCTAGTGACTATTCTTTCCATATTGTGAAGGCCTTGACTTTCTTGTAAAAATTACATTTGCTCAAGAAAAACATGTGAATTTTTTTTTACAAGTTACTTCAGAAATCTTACTCAAAAATAGGACAGTTTGGTCTCTTGCAAAGTCAGTAAATTCCAGGCAAAAGGCTTCTAGCCTTTTGGAATTTGCTAAATGCTGAATGCTTGGTATTCATCTGTTACTTATGGACCAAGCACTGCACCACACAGTGACAAGCAGTAACAGGGCTGGCAAACTCTAGATGGAGACAGCGGCCACCACCCTGAATCTCTGGCCTGAAACTGCTCATGCTTTCCTAAGTTCTCCACCCACCTGGGTATCTCCTCTTCCCTGTGTAGAGTGGTTTTAATGACCCACCTTCTACTGTCCCGTTTGAATAACTTCCTGCCAGTGACTTCAGTAAAGCTTTCCCTATGAAAGTTTTAAGATCATCTCTGCTCTCATCCTGTCTGCTGATTTCAGGGACAGTAGCACTATGAACATCTTCCACTGTCTAGACTTGACACAACAGAAAGAATGTAAGAAATGAGAAACAAATTCTGCTTCTATTCTTGCAACAAAAAGCACTCTGCATACAAAAGCAATTAGCTAACTAGAAAAGAGGAATCACTCGGTGCTGAAGAATGCATGATGTAAGGACAGCTCACGCCCTGAACCTGAAAGGCCTCTGCTGCCCACGTGACTTGTTATTCTGGGCACCCTGCCATTTCTTCCTAAATAATTTCTTATAAGTAAATTCTATCCCTAACTTACTACTCTGAGCAGAATAGAACTCACCAGTGACTTGAAGTCCTGATGTCTGTTGCTGTTTTAGGGATAACGTTGCTGCCCCTGCCCCACTGAAGGGCCTGCTACGTGGATAGACTCTGCTCCTAGATGTCTCTCCATAGAAAAACCTTTCACCTAAGTTGTTCCACAAAAAAAAAAAAAAAAAAAAAAAAAAAAAAAAACAGTTCTCTGTAATGTGCCATAAAGCAAGGGACCCACTGAATGTGAAGAACAACAAACATCAAGTTTGTTTCTTGAAAGTTGAAAGCCCATTACTTTATTAATATCTAACTTTATTAATATCTAATTATAATACATTCTTTGTTAAGTAGTTTTTCATAAAGGGAGATGGAATTATATGTTAATATTCTAATAAAGCAAAACTCTCTAGAATTGATAGAAACAACCCTAACCAAATAAATTTATACAATGAATCTATAAGAAGGAATGTAAGGCAGAGAATGCACACAGGGGAACTATTACTGCACTCAGCCATGAGGGCTTCCCTGAAAAGTTCCATTTTTAACAGCATTTGCTGTTGGAAAACTAGGCCAAGTGATTACTTGTCATTGTCTCTCTAGTATGGCATTCCATACCCCATCTTTGCTCGAATTCTTGAGATTATGGTGGAGTATTTGACCTATGTCTTAAGTCTGTTTCAAAATATACTGATGAATTTTTAATGGCCAATGAATTGATAATAAACTAAATTAAGTGAATCCCCAAAATGGGAATCATGTTTTTTCCTACTTTGACACAGTAGGTTGTTCACCCAACACCATCCTACAAGAGATTTTCCTACATATACTATGTAAATAACTATACACATATACCACGTATACTACACATTCTACATATACTATATAAATATAAATGTATAATGTACATTGTGTGTATGTTATTAGCACACTCAAACACGGCAGCCACAGCAGACAGAAATCATGAAAGGGAGTTGGAAGATAACCTGAGCTACATAAGAAGACTCACACTTGAAATTCTCATGAAAATAAACAGCAGTAGCAAAAACAAAGACAACTTGCGAAAGATAAATACTGTGAAAGTCGTAACTCTTGAGGCCGGGCAGTGGTGGCGCACGCCTTTAATCCCAGCACTTGGGAGGCAGAGGCAGGCAGATTTCTGAGTTCGAGGCCAGCCTGGTCTACAGAGTGAGTTCCAGGACAGCTAGGGCTATACAGAGAAACCCTGTCTTGAAAAAACAGTAATAATAATAATAATAATAATAATAATAATAATAATAATAATAATAAACTCTTGAGGAATGTTCAAAGAAGTGGAAAATAATGCATGATGCACAGCATGTCTCTGACTGATGGGAGAGATCCTAGAAATGTGTGGTACCCTTTCCTACCAAATACAAATGCTTATGAACTTAAAATTCAGATTTTTCTCACAACCCCTTCACCAGAGTGGGAATTTACACAAAGCACAAGGCCTTGCCCTGCTGTTGGTAGACCGGAGGCTACTCTCTAGTAGATAGACATAATGTGGGGAGTGCCTGCAACAAGTTCTCATTGGATTTGGCCAAATAACTTACACTAATCAAAGGAATTAATGACCCTGATGATTCAGACGCTCTGAATGTACTTGTGGAGATTGCTGTCACTGGTAGGTAATTGCTACTCACTGTAAACAAAGGCAGGCCTCAGGTAACTCTGCCAGCTTCACCTGTGCTCCAGAAAGAAGACATGGGAAGCAGGGCCTGAGACTTCTGATGTCTGAACTCCTTATCCAGCTGGGTTTAGGCCACAACATCCTAACACAGCAAACCTGTGGGCACAGAATTCTTGAACTGAGACATAATTCCACTTTAAATTTTATTTTAAATAGGACATTACAATGTCAAAACTTAGAGCTGCAGAAATGGCTCAGAGTTCAAGAAAATGGACCTCTCTTCCAGAAAACCCAAATTTGTTTCACAGCACCAAAACTGGGTTGTTTGCAGTCACCTATAACACCAGCTCCAGGAGATATAGGGTTTCTGACATCCATGGGTGCCTGCACTCATGTGCCCAAGCCTTTATATATACACAGGCACATATCCATGACTAAATATAAATGAATGAATTAAATTTAAAATTGTACATACAAGTGTGGTATACTTTGACATCTTGGAATTTTATATAACATTTAAAGTTTAAATCAGGCAAAAATATCTATATCATTAAATGTCTTGTGTTTATAGTAAAAAAATTAAATCTTTGCTTCTAATTTTTTAAAACATAGTAAGTTTTGTCTTACACACACCAAATAACTAATACAATAGCTAACTTATTATAGAGAATTTCATAAATTTTAATACATTGATGGCCAGGGGAGACTATATGAATCTTCGACCATGGATTTCTGATAGGAGGTTGGGATTGTGCTATTCTGAAGGCATAATCAGATCCCATGGAGAAAGGACACATTTCTGCCTGGGGTAAGGTGATTATAAACTAAACATTAAGCAGTGAGCCATCGTTTAAGCCCCGTGAAAAAAACATTTCTGCTGGAACCTTCCACCCAATGTAAGCCTTTAGGTGATTACAGCTACAGGAACTTTCTGACTCCAGCTCAACATTGTAAGAGATTGAGCTTCCCAGCAGATAACTAACTATACAAGCAACTAAGGATTCAGATGGGCTGTGAATGAGATGTGGATGAAGAATACAAGGCCTACATCAGCATCCTGGATGGTAGAAGTGCTTTCTTCTTACTCAAGAAAGATCTTTATACAACAATGACCATCAGGCCTGTATTCCAAGGAACCAGGCATTTATTCATCGTGACACACTCTAACTCCCTAGCATTTTGGGATTACGTTGGTTTTTACTAAGACTTTATTGATCTAATAAGTAGCTCTAACTTTTATGAGAGGGCCCCAATGGTATAAAATCTATAAGAATAAACCTATTTTGTCTATGCATTTAAATTTCTATTACAATGTTATACAGAATTAGTCTCCAAGTATAAACATGAATATATATTTTCATTGAAACTAGGGGGAAAACACACATACATACACGTACACACACACACACACACATTTGATACATAATATATATGGCTTTTAAAGAACTTTTCTTATAACAGTGGTCTCCTGCCTTAGTATTGTCTATGAAAATAGTTGGATATATGAGACAATACAACATTCGATAATGCAGCTTGTTTTACTGAATTTACTCACCATTGGGTGGACATGCAGACTATTATGATCTGTAAGGAGCCCAGGGAAGCATACAGATTATCATATAGTTGTATATATGATATTTTTAATAATTCTTGAAATTTTTATGCAATGTATATTTATTGCTGTCTCACCCCACCTTAACTCCTCCCAGATCTACTGCACCTCCCCACTAGCTCCCAACTCTGTGTGTTCCTTTTCTTAAATAACCAACTGAGTCTAATTTGTGTTGCTCAGATACTCATGGATGTAGGCCCTGAGGTGGAGTTAAGGTAACCTACCTGAAGCCACAACCTTAACAAAACTTTCTCTCCCTCCTCCAGAAGCCATCAACTGTCCTTCACTCTTCATCTAAGGGTGGGACTCGAGAGCCTCTCCCTCCATGATGGAATGCTGATAAGCTTGATCTTGGGTAGGTCTTATGCAGGAAGCCACAGCTGCCACAAGTTTATGAGTGCAGAGCTCCTGACATGTCCAGAAGAAATTGTTTTATATCATCCTTCTGATTTCTTATTTTTACAATCATTCTGCCCCTCCCCCACAACAATGGAACCTGACCTGAACCCCTCTCTCTCTCTCTCTCTCTCTCTCTCTCTCTCTCTCTCTCTCTCTCTCTCTCTGTGTGTGTGTGTGTGTGTGTGTGTGCATGAATGTGAGTGTGTGTGTTAGAGGTATCATGTCTGTGGCTGAGCACGTTAACACTTAGTCTCTGTACTTCAGCTACTTGTGAGTCTGCATCACTGTGCTCTCCAGTGTGCAAAGAAACTTCTCTGATGAGGGCAGACAAATTATCCTGAGCAAAGATTGTTTCCTTTCATCTTTGGTTTGGGGAAGTCACATCAATAGATTAATGTTCCCCTGTGTAGACAATATCCCAATGAAAACTAGTAAAACATCTGAGTATGTGGTTTAGTTTCTAATGAAAGCAAGCCCTTTATTTGCTTGATGTCAGCTGCGAAGCAAATGACTCAGTGCCATATTGAAGAGGACATTGAAATTATCTAGCAGGTAGCAGTCTTGTGATAAATGTAGCATTAACATGAAATGATGACAATAATGTTTGATTGAGTTTGAATCTCACGCAATTTCCATCAATAATTAATATGCTGTTGGGTCAATAGAAACGTTGGATCGTGATCAATATTACATCATAAAAAAGTAATTGCTTACTCTTTCAATTCCTTCCTTTGAAATTCAAAATGGATTATCATTTTATTTCACTAAGGAGCCAAGTCAGCATTCTGCTAAAGGGGTGGAGTTGTTAGTGGAAACAATACTTTGCTTAGGACAGGAAAGAAAGTTGATAGCAAAAGTGGGAATAAAGTCCTCAGCTTCACGTGTTGTGTTGTGTTTGGTCTACAGAGTCATCTCCAAGTTGCTCAGATTCTTAACTCTTTTCGCTTACGTCAGGCTGACAATGATGATTCACAGGAAGCAATGAAACCTCAAGAGAAGAAGAGGCTGCTTTCTGCCCAGTGCTTCTGTCAGCTCTTGAAACACCACATTTTCTTTCTCAGAAAATAACCTTCAAAGTTCTATCTGCTTCAAGTCTAAGAATGGAGGCAACAAGGCCATTCTATTTCTTCCTCTTTCTGATGCTGCCGCAAAGGTCATTGTGGCCTAGAGACAAGTCATATATCACACACATAATTATGGTATGTTTGACTAAAATATAATAAAGAAACACAGGAAACTGTGTGGGAATAACTAGTAGCCTAATAGAATTCACGTGGAGGAAAGTGAAGGCAGACACATTACACATGAAAGACAACTGTGTGTTAGCCAGGTGAAGCACAGCAGAGACGAGAGGGAAGGTCTAACAGATGGGAGGTAATGGTGGACCTTCAAGAAATAGAAGAGACATATTTATGTTCCAGGGTAAATGGCAGAATGATAGAGCCAAAAAATGAAGAAATGGATGGAGCCACTAATCGACCAAAAAAGATCATGATCTTGGGCTTGATTTTCTGAAAAAGCCATTTGGCAGAAATTGGAAAGAAAGGGAACAACCAGTCTATGGTTAGATTGGTTTTGTGTGTGTGTGTGTGTGTGTGTTAATTTGTATGTTGTATAAAACTTGCCTTAGGGAAAACAACAAAGACAGGATGATCAGGTAAAAGACTTATTTCACTGAGGTTCTGAAGTAGAATGAGATTTATTCAAATAGTTACAGTCAACCCACTGCACATTTAAAAACATCACCATTACCGTATTTGTCTTTCTGCGTTTGGATTACCTCACTCAGGATGATCTTTTCTAGTTCCACCCATTCACCTGCTAATTTCATGATGTCATTGTTTCTAATCAGCTGAATTATGTAGATATTAGCTGTTAAGTAAAGAATAATCATACTGTAATTCACAGACCCACAGAGGCTAAATAGAAAGGTAGGCTCAAGGAGGGATGAATAGATGCAGGGAAAATAGAATAGATTTTGTGGGTGAACTAGAGGTGGGTGGGGATGGGAACAGAAGGCAACTGGCAGAAGGTGAGAGAGATAGAGGGAGAAAGTATTGGGACAGACAACTGGAATTGAAGGTGGCATTTGGGGGTGATGATAGAAACCTAGTGCAGTGGAAACACCCCATAATCTACAAATGTGACTCTGGTGAAGTCTTCTAGTAATGGGGGACATGGAGCCTAAACTGGCCATCTTCTATAACTAACCAGGTAAGGCTCCTAGCAGTGTGACTAGATATCACCCCAGCCACAAAGCTGTCGACCTACAATCTATCCTGCCTTCAAGATGTGCTTAGACAATGATGTTGCAGAACTTGTGGGAGTGGCCAGCCAGTGACTGGTCCAACTTGAGGTCCATGCCAACAGAGGGATCCAATGCTTGACATTGCCTGTATATTCAGGAACCAATAGCAGAACAGCCTAGAGACCCAGGATAGAACCAAGTATAACTGTCAAGGAAAAGTAATGATTCCTATTGATATTTTGCTATATTCATCATCAGTGTCTACCCAGTTGTCAGCAGACATGGCTGATGTCCATCATCCAGTGACTATGGGAGCAGGTGCACAGACCCACAGTCAAACACTAGACCCAGAGGAACCCCATAGAAGATAGTGAGGAAGAATTATAGGAACCAGAGGAATTAGGTCTCCATATGAACCCTCAAATATCCCTTAATTTTAGTTGTCAATCCCTGTATTCCCTCCCTCATCCCCTCTTCCCTCCCTCATCCCCTCTTCCTTCCCGCTGCATGTCTGTTCCTCCCATTCCTGACCACCCCCACCCATCAATAACTATTCTACTTTCCTTTCCTGGGGAAATCCAACCCTCTCCCATATCTTTTACTATATACCTGACCTCTGCGGTTTTATGAATTTTAGCTTACTTATTAGAGATAACATAACTCAATAGCTAACATCTATATATAAGAAAATACAGACCACAATTCCCATAAATTTTAAATGCTGCTGTTTTATATTATACCTTAATCATAGAAATGTGACATTATGCGTGGATCAAAAACAATAGTACTATAGGCTGTATTCTCTATCAGGCTCCTGAGACACAAAACAAAATCTGAATTCAGGTGACTAGTTAGAAGTATACAGAACTGTTGGGAGAGTATGTTAAGGCTGTACCAAAACACACTCTATCAGAGATTGTCTACTTGAGATTACTATTCAAAAAGAAAATATAGGAGATGTTTTGTGGGTCCTAGGAAAACAGGACCACAAATGGCCATAAATTCCAAACAGAGAAGAGTCCTCCTATGTAAAGCAGTAACATGAAAATGTGACTTCATCTGCACAGGTGACAATTCTGTGGCATGGCCAACCAGCAAACTGCTCTTGGGTGGCAGGAGTCAGCAAGTGACACCTCTGTTCTTAAATGAGAGCAGACAATAAATAAAGAAAAACATCAGGCCTACCTGAACACTGTAGTTCTAAAAAGTCAGACTCAGACACTTCTTCATGTGTCTGCCTCTGTGTCAAATGCCTTCTCACAGCCTTGAAACAGTTTTTTGTGGGAGATATTTCCATGCTACAGGCTTCTTTTGAGAGCCTACTATCATAAGAATAGAATGTTGGTTCCGGGTCACTGTGACAGGAAACCCTTAGTGAACCTGTTCTACGTGAGGCTCGTAAGCTGGAAAGGGAAAGGATGGTGCTGAAGATCATCCAGTGACCCAAGCAGCACATTCAGTGACTGCATCTGTGTATTTCCGAAAAAAACAAAGCACTGGTTCTCTCAGCTGACCAGGGATGGCAAAACTATGTAAAACTAGCCATAGCCACATTTCAAGGTGGAGAAAAATCAGAATGGCAGTTTGGTTGTTTCCAGGATAGTTAGCATTCATGAAATGTCTTCATAACACTTTGTAATGACAAGTTCTATCCTGGAGACTGAGGTGTCAAATTACAAAAATTTAGAAAGTAGAAGAATAAAGACTGGAAGACAGCATTGCTCTTTAAGGAATTTCTCATTAGTCCAAGAAAGCTATATGTCCAGAGAAGCAGTATAATGTTTCTAGAGAGGCTGATGAAAAGGACCATTGGGAGGATGCTTTCCAACAATTTGATGATCTAGATTCAATTCTTCAGACTCTCATACTGGGAGGAGAGTCTGGAAGACTGTCCTCTGACTTCCCCAAGCAAATCTCCAAGTATGCTATGGAATGAAAACATTCATACACACACAGCGCACACACACATGCACACGCACATGCACATGCACATTTAATTAATTAATTAATTAATTAAATCCACAGAATCAAATTCTCACTTATCTGCAGTGAAACTGATAAAACTGATAATTTTAAGACACTCTAAAACAATGTATTCAAATTGCATCATAAAATCACAACACATATTGTATTAGGCTTACTATTGCTATGATGAAACAACAAGTAAGCTGAGGGGGAAGGAGGCCTACATGATAACAGGAGGTCAGGACAGGAACTCAAACAGGCCAGAAGCTGAAGGCAAAAGCTGATGCAGAGGCCAGGGAGGGGTTCTTCTTACTGGCTAGCCCCACCCTGGCTTGCTCAGTTTGCTTCTTATAGAACCCAGGATCACCAGTCCAGGGACGGCACTACCCACCAATGGGCTGGGCCCACTCCCATGGAACACTAAATAAGAAAATGTTCCTCAGGCTCACCTACAGCCTGACCTTATGGAGGGTCCCTCCTTTCAGATGACTCTAGCTTGCGTCAGATTGACATAAAACTATCCAGCACACATCCCATGAACTAAGCAGTGTTGTAGCCACAATCTGAGATCATCGCCCTCTATAATCCACGTCTGTTAATGACCTTGAGTGTGCCAGAATTGTTAGAAGACACCTGGCTCAGGTGATTAGGTTGCAGCATTTGGCTGAATGGGTAGATTTTTAATTCTCTCATTAGGTTATATTAGAAAATAAAAGGAATGGTTTTGACAAGTTCCTAGTTTCTAAGTGAGCTGAAGTTTTAAATTTAGCAAAATAGAGGTGATTTTGCATAGACGTCTCAAGGTCAAATAAAGTCTGTGGAAAGGAAAGCAGAGTTTTTTGTTTTTTTTTTTTTTTTTAGAAATGGAAGTTTCCGTGCAGGCCTAGGACAAACTGTCATGTTAGAAATATCTAAGAAACCTCGGTAACCTCAAGATAGACACCAGGTGACAACCTAGGAAGCAAATGTGCTAAGCCATCAAACTCAAGAAAATAAATTATACGCTGGGTGGTGGTGGTGCACACCTTTAATCCCAGCACTTGGGAGGCAGAGGCAGATAGATTTCTGAGTTCGAGGCCAGCCTGGTCTACAGAGTGAGTTCCAGGACAGCCAGGGCTACACAGAGAAACCCTGTCTCGAAAAAAAAAAAAAAGATAAATTATGAATTCTGAATGAGAGTCACCAAAGTTCTCCCCTAGCAAGACCTCCAGGTGAGAATGCAGCCCAGCTGGCATCAGAGTTATACCCCAGAGAGACACTAGTAAAATAATCCAGCCATGTGCCATTTGTAACAACAGACTGTGTCAATAGAAATATAATACAAGAATACAATGGATTAAACACACACACAATCTCGCTCAAGACTGAATTAGAATAGTAACCCTTCCATAAAATGATTTCCACCACTGGTTATAAAAGTGAGGTACATTTATACAATGAAAAATGAGATCATGAAAAATGAACATAGCACTGCTATCCACAACAGTAATGAGAGAATCACACAAACACTACATCAAGCAAGTAAACCCACTCCCAGAGTCCATATCTTTAAGTTTCTCTGTGAGGATAGATTTCTCCGTAAACAGATGTCGATTCCTACTCGCCTGAGTTTCAGAGGCAAGTTGTACCTTTTCTAAGCATCCCCCCCAAACCTCAGCACAGCTTCTGAGTGACACATCTATGCAAAACAGAGGGAATAATGATGTGATCTTCACTAATGTGTGTCCACTATAGTCTCAGAGTGCAAACAGAGAAGCAGGCAACAACAAGACAATAGTGTTGCCGCCAAGACTGCTCTGCAGTCCACCAGAAGCTTATCATTGAACCACTCCAACTCAGGTTTCTAATTCCTTTTCTGCTTTTTATTTGAAGAACTATCATTTGTTTTGCATTTAGATGAGGTTTGAATTGATTCTAAAAACACAGGGATGAACAAAATGCAGTAGTAACAATCATCTCAAAGGAGCAGCACGAGGCCCTGCAGGAATGGTGGGTGGGTCACCACACACACTTAAATCTATGTTACCAGTGCACAGTAGCAGGGTCTTCTATGTGCATTCCTGATAGAATCCAAACAAGCATGAAGAACATTAAGCAAGACCCCTGGGATACATATATTTCCATGATTGAGCTGTAGAGAATATCTAATGTTTCATGTTCCACTGTTAATGAAACTTAAGAACATCACAGGGAGTTTCTTATGATGCTTGTGAATTGTATTTCCCATAGAAATAGTCCTGGGCAATTAAAAGTCAAATTATCCTTGACCCAACAATTTTGGGACTCAACTGACTATATTGGCCAAAAAACATGAATGTGCACTGTCCTGCCCATGCTACACAAGTAGTACTTGTGTTTGCTCGTTTTCCCCAAGCCCTGGACATGAGAAACAAACAGAAATGGGTTTAATACATATGTTCACCAAAGGATGAGCAGCAGCATGTTCACTAGAACTCCATTTGTGATAACAATAAAGAGAGTGTTCAATGGAAGAATAGAGTAAGGTATGGTCACACAATGCATATCACACAGCAATGACAAGTCACCAGAGTACTTCTATTTGCAACAGTAATAGAAGAACCACACAAATGTTTGTGCCCAAAAAACCATCCCCAGGAGTTCCTATCATGGGAGTCTATTTCTTTAAGTACTTCTATGGTGGTAGATTTCAGAACAGTAGTCAGTTTTAGACAAGAAAGGATGATGATTCAGAAGAGTCTGTACTGGAGAGCTAGACGTATCCATTGTGGAACTTAAAGTTAGCTACACAATAGAGTTTATTTTATCAAGAAAGCCTTAAAATGTACAATCATTATCTGTGATCACTTAAAAAGAAATTAAGATCGGGGTCAATATTTACCCTCTCCCTGCTGGGGGCTAAGTTAAAAGATGGAGCATATGTTAGGGCATACTGAATTCTAGCACTGACCAATTTTCTGTCTGGTCTAGTGATGGCTGGACTGTTATAGCCAAGTTGTAAGCATGAACAGTAAAAACTTCAGCTTGAAGAACTCCAGGAGGCAATGACCTAAGCATCTTCTTGGGATAGCCTGGGGCAAGGCTGACAGAGCCAGGATGCCAAGCACAGGTCCTCTGCCCAAAATGACCAATCAAAGTGTCACCCAGTATCTTACTCTAAGCAGAATATTTAAAATCTGATGTTCTTTAAAAAAAAAAACAAAAACAAAAACAAAAACAAAACACCCTCAGTATTTAAACATATTATGAGACAGAGAGGCTCCAGTGTAGTTTAGAGGGCTGGGTAAGAGTTTTTGGCATATGTTTTATGTAATAAGCCAAGATAAGCTAGGTTGTAAGGGATATGGCAAGAGATTTATTAAAAACTAAATTATGTATGATAAGCAGTCACAGAAAAACACTGGCACTTACTAAAGTCTGGAGTTGGTCTTCCAATGCAGAGTGGCAGTTGTATTTGGAGAACAAAGAAAATATGGCCAGATTGCCAGATCATGTCTGGGAGGAACAAACTGAGTGGGCAACTACAGAATAGCCATGTTGAGACCCCTCTTCCTTCCTTGATGAGAAAGAGCTACCCTCGGCTACAGCCAGCCCTAGAGCCATCCTCATCACTGTAGCTAGACGTTTAGCTACTTTATGGGTTCCTATCTCTACCATCCTTCTCCCTCTCAAACCCCCAAACACTAGTTAGGAGAGAAAAATTGTTGAGAGGGAGGGATGTGGATCTCATTAGAGTTCCTTGGAGGCAAGTTTGACCTACAGTGTTAGAATATCTCCAACCAGCAACCAATGAAAACCAAACAGCAGCAGCAGAGGCAGCAGCAGCAGAGGAGCAGCAGCAGCAGGGGGGGGAGTAGTAGCAGAATGAGAAGCAGCAGAAGCAGGGAGAGCAGCAGCCACCACCCCTCTTGGGGCTCTAGCATTTTTATACCCTCTCAAGAATCTCCAGGATCCCAAATGTCATAAACTTGCAGAAACTGCAGGTGGCAGAATCACACCTCTGCTGGAGCACAAGGCACGTCACAGTCAGCTACTGTGGATGATATGAAGAAGCACCGTATCACACGCCTGGAATTAAAGCAAAAACATATTCACATAACATAACTGGGTTTTGTTTTGTTTTTTTAAGTAACCAAATTCTTACTGTACATCACACTACACCAGAATCCCAGCTTCTCCCAAGAACACCAGTCCTCCTTCAAAGGGAAGGTTCTAGAAATTTCTTTCAGAGAGTTTAAGGCAAGCAATGCAGATTCAAGGTGAGGCAAGTGGTACTTTTCTGAGAACAACATTGCCTTATCATCACTCCTAAGCCACCTTCAACAGGACCTTCCCTCCTTTGATATTACAGCCTAGAATAGGAGATTACCCAACGATTCAAGGTATGCTACACATGGCAGATGCTCACCGCTCTGCTTTTCTTGAAATAGCAAATGACAGCCAGGATTTGCATTAACTCACACTGGGCAGCAGGTGGTAGAACCCTTGACACATACGCTCATCATGTCTCCTGGAAGAGCTATTCTGGCACTTGCCTATAGAAAACTGCTTTGTAGATTGGAAGGACAATAGGACTGGGATTTTAAGACCTCTGTGTGCCAGTGTGGCGCTAGTTGATACATAACTGGTTTCTACTATGAAACAGGGCCCGCCATTATCCAATAGATATGTACCTAAGAAAGTTCTCCGCAGCAGCTATGCCTTTGAGCTTCAAATGCAGGCTCATTCATTTCAGGTGCCCAAAACTTAGTCCTGGGGACAATCCCTGAAGAGCCAACATTACCTTCAGCAGGTCATATTTGTGTTAGGAATTAAGCAACATATATCTAAGGTGATGAATATAAATCTCCTCTAATCAGTGAGGAGGATCCAGGATCACTGAAGTGAACAAATATGTACAGTGGCGAAGATTCAGTTTGAAAACAGCAAGGCACGTGTGATATGGATACAGTTTACAAATCATTAAGCTTGTTTATCCTACAAGCCCATGCAATTCAGTCAGTGTAATTAATCTTAAAGGGACAATTAGCTACAACACATTGATAATATTGAGGTAGCCAAGCACTTAGAGATACCACTGAAAGGAGAAGAAATATAGTAGAGAGGAAAAGGATATATAATCTATGGATTTGCTGCAAGGAGAAGTACTTTGTATGTTCATAATGGGATGGCACTGTCTTTTGACATACCCTTCCTCTTTCTTGTCCCATCTCCCTCTGAATGAACCCTCTTCCCTGCCTCTGTCAACCACCACTCTAGTGTCTGCAGCCATGGATTTAACCTTAGAAAGATTCTTCACTTAAGTGAGCTTGTGAAGCATTTAGGTTTATGTTTTCAGGCTATTTCATTTAACATGTTTTTTATCCAGGGATCATCCATAATGGTCGAATTGCCATCATGTCCTCTCTTAAGGCTCTATAATATCCCTACTCTCTCTCCCTTATACACACCCACGTGCTCACACCTTCTTATCCTTCCATTTCTTTATAGACACTTAGGTTGTTTTCATGCCTTGCATATTTTGACCATTGTTGCAATTTTTATGACACGCACATGCATCTCTCCAACAGACTGGGCTGATCCGAGTTACATATTTAGGAACACACACAGACAGCAAGTAAAGAAGAAGGAAGCTGTGTATTTCAGAGGGAAAAAAAAGGTAGTACATGGGGAGGGACTAGAGGGAGGAAAGGGAAGGGTGAGATTATGAAATTATGTCATTCAATTTTTAAAAAGATTTAAAAATGCTTTTGTGAAATAATTTGAAGCAATTTAATGAAATTTTTTTGCCTGAGATCCAGAAGTTTCAATCCTTACATGGAGGCCAATGAGTAATGTCTGTTCAGACACTGATGCCCACTAGAACTCAGGAGACCCCTGTGGAACTTTGCTATGCCCATACCAGGGACCCTCTTCTCATTCTATGCTCTCCACAGCCACCAATGCTACAGCATTTGCTACCACTTCAGACATGCACACACATGCACACACATGCATACATATACATGCACATGCACACATTCAAATACATATACTTACATGCACAATTCATTCACACATACATGCATATATACAAGCACACACATATACACATATATTTACCCATACATGCAGCATATATGTGTATATACACATACACACAAACATATACATATACATATATATGCATATACATGTGTATACACATATATCCTCATACATACATGCACACACATGCACATGAACATGTGTACACACATACGTGTGTACACATGCAAACATGTATATCTGCATGCATGGACGCAGGCACACACATACACGTGTACACACATTTTGTGTTCATCTCTGTTTAGTCAGTTGTGAATCTTTCCTTCTCTTCCATTTCCAGGTATCTGCAGATGGAATTCTGTTTCTGTATGCCTTCTATTCAAGGTGTCTTCAGAGTGACAGTTGGTTCTCAGTCTTTCAAAGCAGAAGTCAGTGCTCTCTGCACTAACCATAAAGGTCATCCTTCTGCAATACTGCTGTCATCGGGAGTAATGAAGCAATCTGTTTGTCCATCTCTTACATTGTGCACTTGGTGATGCCAGTGCAGCCATGGGTATCACAGAGACCTGGGAGAAGGTTAAAGGAAGACAGGGACACACAACTCTGGCTTCACTTGAAGAATGAACAATTTTATTTGTTACACTGCTGCTTATATACAGTTTAGATACTAGAAGAAGCCTGCAAGCGTAACTTGAGCAAGGAGTATCTTTAACACCATCCCCCCTCATCTGAATACTTCCTTCTGTACTTCCCTCTTCTTGTGGCCTTGACTGGCTAGGGAGGATATTCCTTCTAGACATTGTCTAATACATGTACTTTTCTGCAGCTGTGGGGGCTACATCTGGGTCAGAGTTTATACTTGAGAAAGAAACTGGAGGCCATCTGAATCCCAACATCCACCAAGTACAGAGCATATTTAACCCTGATGCCACTATGAAGCTAGATAGTTATTCTCACATTGCCTTGTTCCCCCATGGTGGCTGGGTCCTGCCTTTTTAGGACTGGCAGGGGTGTGACCACACGTCTGTAGTCTGTTCTTGCCAAACACTTCCAAGAACTTCTTAAGTAAGAAATGACATGCCCCTCTATGTGTTTCATTAAGTACCACACATGAACCAATTGCATGGAGAGAGCAATGTGTTTTATATAATAGTCTTCACCGTGTGTTTTATATAATAGTCCTACAATAGTCTAACATTACAAAACACGGTAGAATCTCTTAAGCCTTCTGGATTTTTATCATCCTTTGTCTCTTAAGGTATCTGCAGAGATCTCAGAGCAGGGGATTAAGTCTTCATACACATCCCAACTCCAAAGGGTCTATGAGCTGCAAAACATTTTTTAAGAAATAGCAAGACTTTATATTTTACCCCAAAGTTGTTCTTTTGATGGATTAGCATATATTCTGTTCTCTTTTGCTCATCTTTATGCACTATATCTCCTGAGGTATTATTTTTGTTTCCATGATTTAGTAACAGCTTTTTCTTGCCATTTTCTTCACCATGAAAAATTAACATCTTTGAGTCTTCATAAAGAGATCAACTTTTTCTCAACAAAGAAATATGCATCAGAAAGAAAACTCAGAATGTGCACAACCAATCTCAAGGCTCTAGTCAGATGATAAAAGTTGATATAGCAAGCCAATGTCCCATTATGGTTCTAAGATGGCTTTGTAGATTCTCATCTGTCCTTTCTTCTCCTAAACAAAGGAAGAGAAGAAGAGAGAGCTGTTTTTGAAACATAGCAAAATTTGTAAAGAAGTAAGAAACATTAAAACAGAAAAGATTGCTATCTCATACCATTTCAAAACCTTCAACTTATTAAATGAAGTCCTTCTTAAGAAAAATAAGATCCAGCCTTTCTTATATTATATTAGTTTCCCATTATCACATGTCATGGAAATAATTCATGACAGAACCTAGATATTTGGTCATAGCAAGTAATTATAATCTAAGTAAAGAAAAACCCATCTTTCCGGTAATTGTCTTGTTAAGGCAACTAATTTGCTGGAAGTTTGAAAAGCTAGCAAATGTGGAGCCTCCTTCCAAAATTATTTTTAATGAACTAACAGAGTATTCTCTGGCCTCTCAGAAAGCCTGATAATCACTTTGATCTATGCCCTTGTTTTATGATTTGACACAAGCAAGAGCTGTCTGGGATAAGGAACATCCATTGAGAAGATGCTCCATCAGTTTGACTTTAAGTAAGTTATTGAGGTATTTGTCCTGAATGATGATTGATGTGAGAGGTCCCACCTGACTGTGAGCAGTGCCACCACCCTGGGCATATGATCTAGATTGGGGAATAAGCAAGTAAGCAGCACTCCTCCATGGGCTCTGCTACAGTTCCTGACTCCATGTTCCTGCCTTGAGTTCCTGCCCTGACTTCTCTTCATCATGGACTATGATTGGGATATGCAAGTCAAATAAAACCATTTTCTGCCTAAGTTGCTTTTGGTCATGGTATTAACCACAGTAAGAGAAACCTAACTAGTACAAAGATAAGTACCACTGAGTACAGTGTTGCTGTATCTAACATCAGCCTGTTTAGGAGGATTGTGGAAGGAGCTTTAAGAAGAAAAAAAAGAAAAGAAGGAAAATAAAAACTTTCTTCTCCAAGTAACTTTTGGTCATGGGGTTTTTTTCACAGCAATAGAGACATAAGTAAATATTGGAGACATGAATCAGGAAGGGGAAATTATTATTGGTCTCAGGCAAAGGTGAATGAAAAGTGGGTGTTACAAAAGCACAAGAATGAGAAGGACCCACAACACAGAATAAAAATTACAATCATTCACACATGGCTAAGGTTAAACTAAGACTTTGAAGTGTGCATCTTTAAATTGGGGAAAAAATGGCTGAAGAGAGCAACAGGAATGTTTGAGGAGCAGACAGCCAGGGAACGTTCATTCGGACAAACACCTGTGTAGAACTAAGGATCATGTTTCTATATCCTGACTTAGTTGGCTTTTCGGAAATATTGTCTCCCAGTGGCCAAACATCACAAGGCTACAAACTCCCTTCCTCCCACCAATTACATAAATGGCTCCTTAATATGGCATCTCTTTATCTGCAGGGTCCAGGTGGCAGACAGTTACTCCTCCAATTATTCCAAATGTAGATTTGTTATACCGGTGGCTAAAGGATGAAAAGGCACACAGGTTAGCTCTAGCTGCATAGAGGAGCTACTATCCCCACAATGAGGACAATCAGAGGCATCTAGATGGCTGTAATTGCATTGAGTTCTGCCTAAGAAAAGCTGGGACCTTGAATACCAGGGCTTCCCTGCAAGAACTAGAGCAAAAAGATGTGGCTACTACTGGAAATATTCAAAAGCAGAAAATGGGAGAGGTTTTCTTTTCTTCTGTACCAAGTGTGAGGCCAGCACCTCCCTTTGATAATACTGAAGAGAAAACCAAGGTCCCAGAAAAAAAAAAGTCAGCTATGATCATCCTATCTTTAACAGAATAAAAGAATAGACAGGAAGGGATCTGAGGTCAGTGTAGCATGCAGTCAGGAGAGTCTCTTGAGAACCTGCTTGCATAGCTAGGGAAGCATAACATACTTGTGTTTGGGAAACAAGGTTATCACTAGAACAAGTGCTTGTCTGTTGCAGTATACAAACATATCAACCTATTTCCTACACATTAGAGTTTGTGTGTGAATGTGTGTATTCAGACACATATGTGTGCACATGCGTGTGGAAGCCACAGGTCAACTTCAGCAGTCATAGCTACCCACACTGCTTTTTGAAACAGAGGCTCTCCTTGGAAATCTGAATGTCTCCAATTTCCATCATCCCAGATAGCCATCCAGGAATCTCCCAAAATCTGTCTCTTTTTCGACAGCACAAGGATTGGAAACAAAAGCCACAAAGTCCTGAGTTTGAGATATTTTTATGAGGGTGTGGGGCATGGAACTCAGGTCCATATACATATGTTACTAATTAAACTATCTCCCCAGTCCCATGTTATAGTTTATTAAAATGATACATTCTTGTTACAGTGGTTGATAATGTTTTTAGGAAAATCATACTCTTGCAGGCTGAAAAGCACTCCATGAATACTACATTTTTTTTCCAGTTTTATGACAATTTTTCTCAACTTGATTCCCTGGGCCTGAGTGTATTATGTGCTGGCTTAGAAAACAAAAGACAAATAAAGAAGGATTAAAAAATGTTACAACTTCATCAGCTGAGTGATTTCATTTATTCTTAGGTATACTCACACCAGTAGCATCTTAGGAAAAGGCTATTCACGTGTGTGTCCCCCTACACATTAACAATAGTGCTTACAAATACAGGTTAGCCAATAACAAGACCTTTCCAAACATTTCAGTTTCAATCTGAAGTCTATTTAGGAATCAGAATAAGAGCCCACCACTTTATTGCCTCAGAACACTGAAGTAAAAAGGCTATTAATATAAAAAATGAAATTACGACTCTTAGAAAACTTATTAATAAAGCACACCAAGTCCAAGAAATTTCTGCACCATATTTAAGTAATAAAATGTCATTTATATAAAAATAAAAAATATTAAATTTTCAAGATTTCACAGTGAAAAAATTTGTGTCACGTCTACTAATTTTATCCCCCAAATTTGTCAAGATTGGAAATCATTAGTCAGATTCAGTTTTTCAGATCCATTTTGCCTAATATAGTTTCCTAAGTAAACTAGAAGCATATATTCTCAAGAGTCTATGGAGTTTTCTTCTGCGTGCTTCTGTGTTGCATTCGTGTTCTTGCATGCAGATTATTTCTTCCTTGTATTGTGATAATATGCTAAAGTTCACAGATCCATTCCCTGTTGACGAAAACCTAGAATGAAGATACACAGTGTGTTTTCAATTAGTTCTTTGAGAATTTCATATATAAGTGTTTTGTTTATATTTACTTTCATCTTCCTGCTCTGATCAGATGCCAACTAATCTCCCCTCCCCACTCACCTTTGTGTGCTATCTTTTACTTCACACACCAAGTCTGGTTTGTGCTGTTCATACCCACGGTGTGTGGAGCAACTGGAACCGAGTCACCAGACAAAAACTGGAAAGGTTGAACAGATTCCTAAACCCGGTATTCTCATATCTGAGACCTGTAGGCATTTCATCTATTGCCCACCTAATTCCTGTCCTAAAGCACATGACCACGACACCCCACATAAAGATCGTGACCACTAGTCAAGTAGCACAGAGTTTTCCATGCCAATGAAGTATCTAAAGGGGCCAGCCCCAAGGGTTTAGTCAATATAAGCTTCCCTTCCCAGACATTCCTTCCTACAAAAGGTATTTGAACTCTGGTCCACCCTGAGTAAGTTGTATGCACCCATTTTTCACCACCAATAAACAATTTGGATAAGAAAGGACTGTGACTCTCATTGAGAACCTGGGAGGCGAAGGGGTGGGGGGAGTGGGGAGGGTCCTCATACAGAGCTGCCCTGCCTAGACACTCACCCCATCTAAGCTGGAGTTCCCCCTCCTTCCTTGTTCCACCAAGTTTCCGGCTGTGACTGTATGCCCAGAAGTTTAGGAAGCCCTGCCTCCTCAGCCTCAGCCTGCCTCATTTCTTAGCAGGGCTGGGGCCCCCCATCTTAGGCTACATTCATAGCCTAACACCTTCCATTTCCTCTGTCCCAACAGAGTTCATGCACCCTAGCAGCAAGACAGAACAAGGAACCATAGTGGGTATTCTACTGAAGCACAGTAAACTTGTTTAAAATGGCCACCCTTGTAAAGGAAATTGAGTTTTTCTCTCCCAATAACTATCAATTAGCAATAGCTCCTCAGCTAGGGATAGAACATGAATCTGCCTCTCCTCTCCATACTGGGATTTGTCTTTTAAGTTTGGCAACTGATGCTGCTGAAGTTGTAAACATTTTTGGAAAGAACTTTCTCTGAACACGCTTTTTGTCTTTCAAATAAATAATTAGGACCAGAATGACTAAAACACAGAAACACTAGATGTTTGGCTTTAAAAAGAAGCATCAGAATATGTCATGGTGTAAATAGATGGATGTACAAGTGCATGTATCTCACTTGTAGGAAGCTGTGCTGCTTGCTGCCTCTGCCTTTCAACATTGATCTGATGTTTGCTTTTACTTTATGCAGATCGTTTATAAAGGTTAGAGTGTTTGCTTTTATTCTTAGGTTGTTGAGATTTTTTTTCATTAATGCATCAAATAATTTTTCTCTACTAATTGATATGGTAATGTAGTTTTGTTTACATCATTTTTATGGAAAATTGCATCCATCAACTCTTCATAACCTCCCACTTGGTGGCAGTAACCAACACAAAGGTTAGCTAGTTAGTTGGCTAACACTTTTTGTCAGGTTAATTACTTTATTTATTTATTTATTTATTTATTTATTTACTTTACATCCTGATTGCAGGCCCCACTCCCTCCTCTCCTACCAGTCATACCCTCACATTGCCTTCCCCCATTCCTACCTCCTTTTCTTCAGAGAGAAGAAAAGCTCCCCTGCGCACCCTCCATGGGTAGCAACCCACCCTGCACTTCACAGCAGGACTAAGCACATACCACTGAGGCCAGACACATCAGCCCAAAGAGGGATCCAAAGGCAGGCAACAGAGTCAGAGACAACCTCCACTCCAGTTGTTATGGGACCCACATGCAGACCAAGCTGCAAATCTGCTACGTAAGTATAGGGGGCTTAGTCCAGTCCCTGAGTGCTCTTTGGATGGTGTTTCAGTCTCTGTGAGCCCCCACAGGCCCAGGTTAGTTGACTCTGTAGGCATTCTTGAGGTGTCCTTGATCCCTCTGGCTCCCTCAATCCTTCCCCCAACTCCTCCACAAGACTCCCCAAGCTCCACTTAATGTTTGACTCTGAGTCTCTGCATCTGTTTCCATCAGCTGCTGGATTAAGTCTCAGAAGACAGTTATACTAAGCGCCTGTGTGCAAGCATAACAGAGGCTCCTTAATAGTATCAGGGGTGGGCTTTCTCCCATGGGATGGGTCTCAGGTGGGGCCAGTCATTAGTTGTCCATTCCCCCAGTCTCTGCTCTGTCTTTATCTCTGAACTTCTTGTAGGCAGGACAAATTTTGCATTGAAAGTTGAAAGTTTTGTGAGTCAGTTGGTGTCCCTCTCTCTCTCTCTGCTGAAAGTCCCACCTGGCTATAGGAGATGGCCACTTCAGTCTCCATATCCCCCTTACTTCTAGGAGACTCAGCAAGAGTCACCTGCAGGAGTCTCCGCATCTCAGGACTCTAGCTAGTCTTGGAGATGTCCCCTTAACCCCCCATCGATTTCCACTCTCCCAGGCCTCCCACTCGAAACTCTCCCTACACCTTATCCCCACTCCTGTTCCCCTCCCTGCTTCTCCCACTGAGTTTTCTCCCCCCATCCATCTCTGATGTTTATTTTATTCTATCATAGTTAATCTTGATTGTGAACTAAATTAAGTTAACAATAAACTAAGAAAGAAGTTTCCCAGCGGGTCTGTGAGCAAAATTCCAGGAAGGTTAACTGAGAAGGCAAGTTCCTCCCTACGGTGCATATTCCAGATACAAAGAGGTCCCTAGAAATAGCTCCTTGACTTCCTGTCTTTGCTCCGTGCTCTCTTGCCTGTTTCTGCTATGCCATCATTTCCTGACACCAGAACCTAACTCCTTCAGCCTTTCATTGTGGGCAGAAAACCAAAGACTCCAGGAATCTTCTAAGCCTTTAGCATGAGATTGGACTAAGAAGCTACTGTGTCTCCAGTCTCTCCAGTGTGCAGATGACCATTACTGAGCTACCCAACCCTACAATATAAGTCAACCCAACAAATCCTCTTTTACAATACATATGTAGACTCTCTCCATTTTCTGCCTCTAGAGCACTCTAATATATCTTGTTCACTTTTGTTGAGGATGCTTGTGTGCATGTTTCTAGGAATACTGGGTTATAATCTCCTTCTTTATTAGCAAGAACATTATTTGATTTGGATGCTGAAAGTCCTGAACTCTGAATTTATTTCATGCTGCTTGTGTTTTCAGGGTGTGACCCTATAGAGTTATTTCTTCTTTGATGAAATCACCTGTCTGATTTATATGTTTATTTTGTGTTGACTGCTTCAGGTTTATTTAGCTCTTACTTTTCTTTCTAGCAGGTTACATTATTGATTTAATACCTCTTGTCATTCTTAAGTAGTATGTCTTTATCATGTTTAGTACAATTTACTTGTATTTTATATACTTAGATAAATTGTACTTTCAGTTTCATTCAGTTTGATATATCGCATTATTTTCTTTGCAACTTCTTTGACTGAAACACTACCAAATATATGTTGTCTAATTTCCTAGTATTAGTTTTTGTTTTATCATTTTAAAACTCTATGTCTAAATAAATTGCATTTGAACTAAAGTATATAGTTTATAATTTGTAATATTTTAAGTATATGTGTCTTAGTTAGGGTTTCACTGCTGTGAACAGACACCATGACCAAGGCAACTCTTACAAGTACAACATTTAATTGGGGTTGGCTTACAGGTTCAGAGGTTCAATCCATTATCATCAAGGCTGGAGCATGGCAAAGTCCAGGCATGCATGGTGTTGAAGGACCTGAGAGTTCTACATCTTGTTACAAAGACAAACAGGAAAAGATTAACTTCTAGGCAGCTAAGATGTGGGTCTTAAAGCCCAAACTCATAATGATACACTTCCTCCAACAAGGCCACACCTCCTAATAGTGTCACTCCCTGAGCCAACCATATTCAAACCACCAGAGTAAACTTCTTTTATGACTTTGTAAATCTTTTGTAATGAATAAATTTGCATACTTAGAAACAATGTGCATTCTGTAATTTCTAATGGGATGATCTATGATACCCATTTATTGTGCTATTCTGAACTTTTGTGAACCTTCTGTCTAATGGTTATAGCAACCTCAGAAGGGACTTCTTAATGTGCCCAACTATAATTTGGGATATGCCTATTTTTCTTTCATTCCTGTTTTCTTCTTTCAGTTTGTTTTGACAAGTTATAAACATGTATAATTAGGCACATGGTGATAAACACAGATATTTGTACCTGTGACTACACCTACCAACTACCATTAATACTTATCTACCATTCCACTCCTGCCTCAGCCTCGAGTGACCACCGTCATGTTTGCTGCTCCTGTAAGAATGCATAGTTGGGTTCATAGAATTAAATGCATGCTCATGTATTTTGAATTTCGGTTAGGTCTTCTTGGTAGACAGTAACATTCTAAGGAATAATCATAAAATAAAATAAATAAAAAACAAATTGGATTGTGACAAAACAACTAAACAAAAAAGAGGGTCAAACATAAAGCACAGAAAACATATACAGATGCAGAGACAGGCATGCTCACACACAGGAATCCCACAGAAACACAAAACTGGAGCCACTATATATACACAAAGGACCTGTAAAGTAAAAAAAAAATTAAATTTTGATTTTTTATCAAACAAAAAACAACAACAACAAAAAAGACCTACATAAGTGAAAGAGTCAAAACAGTCATGGCATACAAGCAGCAACTGAGCAAAACCTAAGAGGATGTCTTAATGTGAGAATTACTGTATTTTAGAAAAGTATTCCAGGGGAACAAAAAGATAGCTGTGTGTGTTTTAAAAGCTTTTGACAATCCCACAGGTTTGTACAACGTGTTGAGACCATATTTGTCTCCCATTCCCTTCTCTTATCTTCCTCCTGCTAACGCCATTCCAGTTCCCAAATAACACCCCACACACACTACGTTCCCATACATCTTAATGCAGGCCTTCTGTGGATGGTCATGTCTGCTTCATTTTCCTGATTGCCAGAGCCATATCTGTCCCATGGGCAGCATTTCATGGTATTCTTTTCTGTCCTCTTGACTCTTTTCATCATCACACTTCTTCTCTCTTGATGGTCATTAGTGCTATCTTTTTGTTCCCCTGGAATACTTTTCTAAAATACAGTAATTCTCACATTAAGACATCCTCTTAGGTTTTGCTCAGTTGCTGCTTATATGCCATGACTGTTTTGACTCTTTCACTTATGTAGGTCTTTTTTGTTGTTGTTGTTTTTTGTTTTTTGTTTTTTCTTCGAGACAGGGTTTCTCTGTGTAGTCCTGGCTATCCTGGAACTCACTCTGTAGACCAGGCTGGCCTCGAACTCAGAAATCCCCCTGCCTCTGCCTCCCAAGTGCTTATGTATGTCTTTATACTGAGGAGGAGTTTCAGGGCTGAGGTTCTAGGCTCACCCAAAAGTGCTTACCCAGTATGTATAAAGGTCTGGGTTCTATCTTCAGCACTGAAATTATTTTAAGTGGCATGTAGTTGATTTACTGTTCTTTCACTTATTCTGACAACCTAAGCATTTTAGCGTGTTCGTATTAAATACAGTTATTGGTGTGCCAGCATTTGTGTCTGCTACCTTATCGATACTTCCTGTTGATGGGGATCAAACTGAGTGCCTCATACATCCTAGATTTGAATCACTAGCTTCCAAAGTCAAGATCTGTCAATCAATCCAGGATACATATTAATTGAATTAAAATATTTTAAGATGGTGAAGAAATATATCCCTGTGTAAATCTTTTACAGTTTAGAAATGGAATATTATGTAGTGAGTACAGTTTGAATAAAAACTGGTATGCTAATAATGGGTATAGGATTTCTTTAATACATAACAAAAACATTCCGTTATGTTTGCGGTCAACATTTATGAGGCGGTGGGCCATGAGAGGGAGCCTAGTAAGGTCACACTAAGGCTAGAAGCCCTGGAGACCCTGAATAAACAGTAGGAGCTTTGCCTGCTCCCAGCATCAGGCCTCTGTCACATAGACACAGCCCCCCTGTAGAGAGATTTGTGGCTGTCAGTCATATAAGGTAACACCCCCAAGCCCTTCCACACGTAGATGAGGTATCCCTATCCTCTCAGATAAAGCCAATAGGAGGCATCTACTGTCAGACCGCAACCCACCCAAAAACTGTATAAAAGATCCTATCCAAAACAAATAAAGGTGTGTGAGAATTACTCCACTGTCGTCCAAGGGTGCCTGTCATAAGAGCTGTAACACTGCTGCCAGGGAAGAGAAGTACTCTTCCAAAAAGCCACCAGGAGCTCCCCTTCACTCCCTCACTGGCTAGTCAGCTTCAGCCCAGACAGTGCAGTGTCTCAGAGCAACAGCAGTGGCAGTACTCCCCCCTGAGGTACCAGCCATATGATAAGAGTATGGGATAGAGTTTATTTAGGGCATGGGTAGGGGAATTGAGAAGGTAGTTGAGACAGAGAAAGGCAGAGAGAAAGAGAGGTGAGAGAGAAGTGAGAGCAGAAGGAGGACAAGGAGAGAGAGAGAGTAGAGGCAGTCCAGAAGAGAGGGGAGAGAGGAATGAGAAGGGACGGAGAGGATAAGAGAGTTGGTGAGTTAAGAGAGTGAAGAGGTGGCAAACAGACCTTTTTATAGTGAGTCACCATACCTGGCTGTTGCCAGGTAACTGTGGGGTGGAGCCTAGAAGGAATTCGACCGGTGAGGAACAACATTCCTCCACCTCCTGTTTTTGCCTTGAATTCCTCTCCAGACTTCCATCATTGGTGGATTGTGACCTGAAATAGTAAATAAACTCTTTTATGGTGGTTTGAATGAGAATTGTCCCTCACAGGCTTAGGCGTTTGATCTCTCAGTCCCAGGTCAGTGGTACTGTTTGGAGAGGTTATAGGGAGGTGTGGCCGCGCTGGAAGAAGCGCATTACTGAAGGTGGGCTTTGAGATTTAGAAAGCCTTAACCCATTTTCCTGTCCTTTCTTTGTTTTATACCTGTGGTATAGATGTCATCTCTGTGGAGAGGAGTAAAAAAAAAAAAATCTATAAAATATTAATACTTATTGCTTATACCTCAAGGATTATACTTAATAGTTCTTCAGGTTCTGTTTTTGCTTAAAAGTTTTGAAAATGAGTCTGCTTTTACTGAGACACATTAGCAATGTTCCATAAACAATGAAGACGTGGCCAACATGATTAATATGTCATAGTAAATCAGTGTTTATGGCTCATTTGCCATTTTAATTTTAAGTAAGATTTCTCATTGAAAATAATGGAGTGGGATAGAAATTATAAATAAATTTTATTTAAATGTATCCCTCTCTTGAACTTAACTATTTAATTTTAAATTGTGAAATCTTATTGACACATCAGCCATATTTCTTGTTCAGTTTTAATTTTGCTTTTTTTTTTTTTTTACATTTTGAGGCATTCATTTTCTCATATCTGGATTTAATTTAGTTTAGAATTCATAGACAAACTATATAAATAGCCACTTCACAGAAGAGGAATCTCTGGTGTATTTTCTTGGCACTAAACCCAAGAAAAACACATTTTCCCTACCCTAGCCTACCTGTTCAGTGAATGAATTCTGCACGTGTACAAAAGTGCATGCACAGAAATAGTCATTAAAGCATTGTTTATAAAAGAAATATGATATATGGAAGTATTTCCAACTTTTATTTGCAAGTTCATCTGAGAAATGATTTCTTATTCATGGTTTTTGGAAAAGTTAAAAGGTCTGACCATAGCAAGCATCAGTGAGAATATAAATGGTTTTAGGAGTATAACTGGCACTAAACCCAAGAAAAACACATTTTCCCTACCCTAGCCTACCTGTTCAGTGAATGAATTCTGCACGTGTACAAAAGTGCATGCACAGAAATAGTCATTAAAGCATTGTTTATAAAAGAAAATTCAACAGAAAATCGATGACCATTAATTTACTACTATATTGAGTTATCTTCGCAGTATAAGGCTGCCATGTAGTTAAACTAAACCAAGCATTTGTAAAGGTTTTAGAGTAGATTGCAAAAAAACAGTAGAATAAAACAGACCTTAGATTCTCTGAGATGGCTGAATGAGAGGGAAAAACTGTAGGTGAAACAGTTTAATAGCTGCTTGGATGAGGACAAGAATTTTTAGATTTGAGATTTCAAGATGCAGGAGGCTGGGAGACGCAATTGTTTCCGCAACACAACTCAATACTAAGCTATATAAGGACATATTCCTGACTGCTTTTCCTGTAACAAAGAGAAAGCTCAAAAATATTCCAAACAGTAAAACGAGGTTGAGAAAAAATATTCCCAATATAGAACTTTATAGCAATTTAAACTATAACTGAAATTCAAATGTAAAAAAAATATACTTTAAAATAGACAAATTGTCAAAATTCTGCATTCTCCCATTCTAGGAATTTAAGATAAAACAAAGTCAATAGAATCCAGGGGTCAGGGGTCAGACCCAAGAAAAGACTGAAGGACAAAGAAGTTCCAGAAATCAGACTTCTGCTATTAAAAGCAGTGAGAGAATTCCCAAGAGGATATGGGGGTGTGGTCACAAGGTAAGCAGCTGGAGGGTGGGCCCACAGAAAAAGCTACTCAGGGCTAAGATTGTCAGAGGCTGGGAGATGTATGGGAGAGTGTGTTAGAAAATATTGCAAAAAGAAAAAAAAACACCACAGGAGAAGAGGCTGGGTTTAATCAATGACAAATAAAAAACAAACCCCGTGCAAGAAGAAAACCTAATCACAGTATTATCTACAAACATATCCATGCAGCACATATGTGGTGGTAACAACAGGCATATGAAATAGCAGGCTAAGAGGGAACCGGAAGACGAAACACAGGTATGCAGAGAACAGAAATGCTAGGGCAAAGGATTTATACAGGAAAGTTAAGAGCACAAAAGGCTAACACATCACTCACTGCAAAGCTAAAAACCAAATACTTCAGAGAGTCTGGACAGCAGTTAGCTTGGCAGGTAGGGGCGCTTGTGTGCAAGCCTGACAACTTGAATTGATTCCAGATCCCACAAGATGGCAGGAGAGAACCAACTCCTGAAAGCTGTTCTCTGACCTCCACCTGCACCATAGCTACATGGACACACACACACACACGTACACACACATATACATGCACACATACACACATGCATATATATGTACATACATATAGACACACACATATATGCACATTCACATTGATACAGACACATACACACATGTTTTTTGAATAAGCAAATAGAAAAGTTAATTCTTAGTTACATGGAAGCAAATACTACAGAAATCACTTCAAAGACCTGAGTTCCTTTGTCTTTGGGGAGAACAGAATGGGAAAGAATGATGGTGGGGAGCTCACAGCTTTTGCAAAAAACCATTTTTTTTTTTTTTTTAGAAATGTGTTGGCAATTTCAAATATTAAACTAAATTAAATACCTAAACTAATTTTAATGCCCATAATGGATAAACAATTAAATACAAAAAAAATGCCTTAAGTGAACAAAAGTAAATATTTACATGTGAACTTTGATTTTAAAAATAAACCCTTAACTCCATGGGCAAAAGAACAGCAGCAGCCCCGTCACCTGAGTCTCATCCCAGAACTCACTTAAAGGCATGAAGTCTCCAGCATACTGCAGGTCTCCTTCATCTCACATCTGAACTTTGCACACTCACCTTCCCATCTGTGATGTCGTCTCCACAGTGTGCTTTTATTCCTGTCCACGGAAAGCTCAGTGGTCCTGATGTAAACTTACTGCATCCCTCTCATCAGCAATGCCTGGGTCTATTCTGTTAGCCTTCCCTCTCCAAGGCTGCCAGGCACTGGCTGGACCCATGTGATGCCTCTCTCCTACCTGTTTCTGCCACTGAGAGTTACAAATAGAATTACTTGGTCTTCCTTTTCTTTACAGCAGCTTCACCCAGACAATGACTATCCATCTATGGCTGCCTGGCAACAAGCCTCATTACTTTATAAACCTGGAATATACTATGTATAACCAAAATAGAAAAGTAACATGCTCAAATGTCACCATCTCTGCTTGGTGAAACGTTACCATCGTTCCAAAGGGCCATGAATCCCAGGTCTACAGCAGAACACCATCCGTCACCCATATCTGCATCAGAGGGATATGAATAATGATATTTACACTTGGATTCTTTAACATTTCCATCCTTGTGAGAACTAGTGTGCATAAGAACAGCCCATTTTTCATATCCAGCATCATCTCTCCCTCTATACATCACAATTTCTATGAATGTTGGTGTGACTTACCATGACTCAATCATTCTACTCACAAATACATAATAAAATCTTTCAGAGAAAAAAAAATGTGAAAAGAAGCTTAAGCTACATTGCTTTTAACATTCTCCAACAAATAGTTTAACCAGAAAAAGCCAGCCTAAATCCCCACGAAGAGTCTGGATCTACTTGTGATGTTGGAATGCTGAGAGATGTAAAAATCAGTTCTCTTCTCCCATCTTGCTCCCCATCAGGACAAGTCAACGAAAAGGCCGGGCCTTTTGGTCATTACCTCACCCTGCACAAGTCTTAGCTTCTATCCCATCTTGTCACTTGTTCTCTCCTACTCTGCATAGTCACCATGGCTATAATGAGGGGAATTCATCTCCCTTGTGCAGGCAATAACACCATTTCTTTCACCGAATGAGGTAGGTAAAAAGAAAAGTATGCTGAGCAGACAGTATTTCTTTGGAAGGCCACAGTAAAACATTAAGATGTCCTTGAACAATTAATCTGGCTGAATGAAGAGGTTTATATCCCAGACGCCCTATTGCCTGATACCTAGCAGAATGTGTAGCTAGACATGTGAATAGTGTTTCCTGTTACAGTAATATTTAAATAGGCTATTTCTTGGGCTGACTATCTAAGTGGCAGCAGCTCTGATTAGCTCTGCCAACATGTTCCCTGGCCAGAGGCCACATGTGAGATGCCAGCATGGGAGATGGCTCTGCCAATCTACCATGCTTCCTTTACAAGGCTGGGCTGAACCCAAACCATCCCACCATCCATGCAGTACCTGGTAGAAATGAGACTCTAATGCTTAAAGATTATCCAAAGGCGTTACAAGTTTGGTAAAGCTCAATAAACAAGATGCCCACACAACTGGAAGCGTTAACCAATTAACTAACCTAGATATAAGTTGTTACCCAGGACTGCTCTTGGTACATGTGTGGTTATCCATAGCTCCTACATCGATGCCTGCCCAGCTCCTCCTCTTCCCCCTCCTCTTCCTCCTCCTCTTCCTCTCATTACTCCTCCCACTTTAGCTCCTCTCAACTTTTGGGGAAAAATATGCCACTACAGTTTCCCACTGTTCAGAGGACTAGAGGGCTGTGTCCTGAAATGAAGAGTAAGGTCCCTCCCCACCTGGTTAGGTGATGATAACACTCAGATGTCACCTTTAAAGCCTCCTGAAGCATTTACATCTGAAAATTACAACCAAAACATTACAGAACCCTGGCCTCTAGGTACAATGGAGCATATGAACACTTTAGAACTTGAGATAGTGTCTTCCTACCCAATTAAAACCATTTGGATGTCCTAATGTAGTGACAATTGATGTTCTAAGAAATGTCCAACTTGTACTGTGTCAAACTGATGACTTTATCATCCTCATACTAACCTCCTGGGTCAACTAGAATTCCTCAGCTATGCTCCTTTTCTTAGTCTTAAGTGCAACTTAATATTGATGTTTTGCTGTATTCCTGTAATCTACATATAGAGGTTATTTTTAGAGATTCTAGTTCCCTTGACATTTTGTAAGCTTGCTGAATCTCTAGTCCAAGTCAAAGAATCAAGAACAGTATTTATGACAAGTAACTAACCTTAACTCATATGTTCCTAAACATACAATAAGGCTCATGCATAAATGAATACAGAATGTTAAATTTCATAAACTAAAAGGCTATTCTCTCTACGCACATATTATAATCCCAAACACAAATATAAAAATTCTGAAAAGGCCCATTATCTAGGATAATCATATTAATTACTCAGAAAATATATTGTCAAATCAAACTCCAAACCCTCTTCTGTGTTAGGTGAGGTTGGGCTTAGTGGGTTGTGTGTTAAGTGAGCATGTGTATAGGGGTTAGTTTTCCTAATCTGCCATCTAAGAGGGAGAATAATTTTACCTCGATACTACAGGAAAAAGTCTTTGTGGTGGTTTAAATATTAATGACCCCATAGGCTAAACATTTGAAAACTTGGTCAAGTTGGTTGCATTTGGGAGAAGGCTCTGAAAACTTTATGAGGAGAAGCACACCTGGAGAAGTTTTTTTCCAGGGGAAGTCTTTAAGGGTTAATAGTTTGGTTCTACTTCCTGTTTTTTTTTTGTTTTTTTTTTTCTCTATCTCAAGTTCCTGTGTGCAGGTAAAATGTGATCTCTCTGCTTTCTGACTACCAGATCAGCCTCAAACTCCGGCTGTCCTGCCTTCCTCTCCATGATGAACTATACCCTGAAAACACCCTTTATCTAGGGTAATCATATTATGATATATCCCTTCTGGAACTTTAAGCAAAAATAACCCTTTTCTGTATAAAAGCAAAAAGGAGGAGGGGGAATGGGATAGGACTTTCTAGGGAGGGGAAATGGGGAAAGGGGATGGCATCTGAAATGTAAATAAAATATAAAATAAATAAAATCAACTTAAAAAAAAAGAAAAACAATAACCCTTTTCTCTTCTAAGTTGATGCTCCTCATGGTAATTGTACTGATTAGTTTCTTGTTTGGTTGGGTTTTGTTGTTGCTTTTGTTGTTGTTGTTGTTGTTGTTTTGTTCTGTTTTGTTTGCTTGATTTCTCAACTTGATACAAATTAGAGTCATCTGGAAAGGGAGAAAACTCATTTAAGGAAATGCCTTCTACAATCAAATTGGCGATAGGCAAGTCTGTAGGCTATTTTCTTGATTAATGGTTAATGTGGGAGAGCTGAGACCATTTTGGGCAGGACCAACTCTGGGAAGATTGTTTTGGGACTTATAAGGAAGTTACCCTAGAGGCTTGAGAGAGAACCTAGCAGTTAAGAGCTCTTCCAGAAGAAGATCCTGGTTCAATTCATAGTACCTACATGGCAACTAACACCATCTATTATCTCCAGTTCCAGGGCATCCGATGCCTTCTTCTGGCCTCTATGAGCACCAGGCACACAAGTGGTACATAGTCATACATGCACACAAAAAGCTCACACACACACACATAAAATTAGAAATATAAATATGAAAAAGAACCGTAGCTGGACTTGAGACTGTGATTAGGTCAAAGAGCAGTTTTCCGTAGTGTTTCTGGCCTCTCTGCTCCTACTTGAGTTCCTCCCATGGTCCCCATTCATTAAGTGTGGTTGAGAATTATAAGCCAAATAAGCCCTTTACTCTCCAAGTGGCTTTGGTCATAGTATACAACACAACATAAGCTGCAAGCTAGAACAATATTTCTACTGCTGTAGCAACAGAACACTGATTAGTACAATCTTCCAAAGAAGACCAGATCTGTACCCCATGCTGTACTATAGCTCACCTGCAACTACTGATCAGTGAAGAACAGAACTCTAGAATGGGTATATATTTGGTCATCAATTCAAATTTACTCTATTTACACAAAAGTTTCTAATATCATCAAAAATATTTTTTGCCAATCAAAAAAGAACATAAAACATTAAAATAAAATGCAGAGATTCTTGAGCAACTTCTGATACCTTAGGCACAGTACAAAAGTAACACAATTCAACAAATATCTGAAAAGCCAACATACATGCCTGGATCAATATTAATGGGAATATATGCTTCTGCAAGCCAGAAATGTTTAATTAAGGTGAATGCAATGGTATATTGCACAATTTTTATGTTCTACATTAGTTCAGCTTATATGGACAATCAAAATAAATAAAGTGAATCTTTTTAGATGTCCATAATGAAGTTACAAATAAAAATGATGTATTTAATAAAAGTACCTACTAATTTTTCAGTTGATCAAAGTATTCTTTTCTTTTGTGATGTATTTACTGTCAGATAAATTAATCATACAATAGCACTTTTCCTGATCTATGTTAAAATACCATGGGATCCAGAGAATTTCATAGAGACATATTGTGATGTACTCAGAATATCCAGCATAGGTATATCTCTGAGTGCACACTGAATCGTTCCAGTTCTAGGCGCCAGTGGATAAGTGAATTCCTATAGTACCTTCTGCATTTTTGTAAACACTTAAAGATGAATGCATTAACAATTACACATCATAAATATTATTTTATTTCCTCAAATTTAGTAAATTTCAAGCCTTAAGGATTATTTAAAAGCTATAGAAATAGTTCACTTCATAGAATGTTAGCTTAGCATGTGCAGACCCCTGGGGTTGGTGATGGACACCTACAATCTCAGATCTTGGGAGGAGGAAGCAAGGTCATCCTTGTCTGCATGAAGAATTTGAAGCCAAGCTAAGATAGATGAGACTTTGTCTTACAAATTAATTAGTTAACCAAACAGCTAACAAGAGTGACAACCCCTAACAAAGCATAGCCAAACTTGTTACACTACCCAATGATGGTGCCATAGAGTAAATTCCCCCATTGTATGTATGTAAACAAGAAACTCTAACTCTCTGACTAACTCTATGTAAAAGCTGCTTACTTCCAGTACAAATATTCAAACAAAGCATACCATGTATTGTGTCTACTTTTAAACATGGCAACTTATACATATTAAACATCAGCACTGCATCTACATCGGGTGTGCTGTCAAAATTTTTCTTCCTATTCAACTCAAAAGTTCTGTCCAACTCTTACAGCTAGTGCCAGTAATTCCTGTAATTCCTGTAAATATTCTGGTGGTATAGAAGTCACTAGAATTGTCACATATGCAAACTGGCTACATCTGTCCATTAGGTTTACTCCTTGCTTCGTGTTTTCGTTCACCTCCTACTTCAGAGAATGAAGGACGACGTTCCTACAGCGACAAAGACAGTGTGAAGATTAGTTAATGTTTCCTCCTGCCATAAAGCTGAAGATTATAGTATGTTTGGTACAATCGACTTTTAATAGCCCTGTTCAAGCTGTAAAGCTCGCCATAACCATTTATAATGAAAACATTTAATAATATCACCTACGGGTTTATGTTTATGGAGGGTTTACTGCAAATGGCAACTGAGTTTTAAACTGAACATATTAGTTAATTCTTTGATATAAGGGGTTATCTCTGTTGTTTCTTTTTTAAGATTTATTTATTTATTTATTTATTTATTTATTTTTATGTATAGGAGTACACTGCAGCTGTCTTCAGACACACCAGAAGAGGACATCAGATCCCATTACAGATGGTTGTGAGCCACCATGTGGTTGCTGGGAATTGAACTCAGGACCTCTGGAAGAGCAGTCAGAGCTCATAACCACTAAGCCATCTCTCCAGCCCATCACTGTTGTTTCTTAACAGTTGAAAATAATTGTCAGTCATGTGTAGGAGATTCCACTGGCAGAACAGGAGAAGGGTTATCTAGCTCTAGAATTCCTTGGAGGGAACCTTTGACCCTGCTTACCTTTTCAGGAAGGGATGCAGAAGTACCTGGATTGTTGGTGTCCTTCACAGACAGATGTGTTGGTATAGTGTTGCTCTATACAGGTAGCTGTGGTTCATCATTCAGTACCATCATTCAGTCACAGCACAACAGAAGAAAGATGCTACATATCACTTGCTAGGAATGTGAATACATAATAATTGAGCAAATAAATGAAGGAACATAGTGATAATTCTTGGACTCAATAAATACCTTTCAGTCAGCTTTTATAAAACATCTCTCTTATACAATAAAAATCACACAGGAAAACAGCAGACTTTTTAATCAATAAACTTGAAATGTGGATATGAGAGTAATATGTGATACTTCTCATATAAACTGTAAGTATATATTACTTACATGTTTTTTAAAAATACAGTGTTTTGTCGGGGGATTGCTTGCTTGTGAGTGTGCCTGAGGAGGCCAAAGTCTAATGTAGGCCATTTTCTTTATCACTACCTACTTTATATTTTGAGATACAGTCTCTTACTGAAACTGGACTTCATACATTATAGCTAGACTGGATGGCCAGGGACCCTCTTTACCTAGTCTTTTAGGGTTATAGATGCTTGCCACTACATCCACCTTTTACATAGGTGTAGAAATCCAGATTCACTTTCCATGCTGTCATGGTGTCTTACTTAGGGTTTCTATTGCTGTGAAAAGGCATCATGACCATGACAACTCCTAATAATGAAAACATTTGATTTGGACTGTCTTAGCGTTTCAGAGATTTAGTCCACTACCATCATGGCAGGAAGCATGAGGCTATGCAGGCAGATGTGGTGCTGGAGGAGGAGGCCAGGGTTCCACAACTAGATGGGCAGGCATCAGGAAGAGAGAAACTGACACTGGGCCTAGACTGAGCTTCTAAAAACTCAAAGCCACCCCCAACCCCCAGTGACATACTTTCTCCAAGAAGTCCACACCTACTTCAACAAGGCCCAACCCCTAATAGTACTACTTCCTGTGAGCCTTTGGAAGCCATTTTCACTCAAACCACCACACATACTGTTGTGAAGAAATTTTGTCTGAGATAAAACTGCTCATCTTAGAGGGAAGCTCATTAAGACACAGGATGTTCTGAAAGGAGAAGAAACATTCCATCCTGCAGGGAAGCTGACAAAGCTTGGAAGTAAGCAACTCATTAGCTTCAGGAAGTCCCTGAAACTAACTGGATTCACTACAACTTTCCTTTTCTTAACATTGGTGAGCTATAAAGACTGCTGAAAGACAGTCTCAGACAATCTAAGGTGCCTAGAAGAGACTCAGACCTGTACAGATGGCTGGGAAAAGCAAAGACCAGAGCATCTACCTTTATAAAGTAGAAACAAACCATGTTCCCTAAAAGAAACAGAAAAGGCCAAACTGCTGAAAGAGGCTGAGACCTACTGAGTTACTGGGAAAGGTCACTAGTCAGCCTGTTGAGCTGCCTGCAGGTTGTGCATTACACTACAGGTTTATAGGTTTCCTGTCACCCATGCTGGGATAGGCTTTGGTGATACAGCTGTATTTGAGTCATTTCTGCTCACTAACATTTCACCCAAATTCCCATTACCCCAATAAAACTAAACTGGATCACAAAAGGGAATATTCGTGGTATCTGTACTCTAGTCTATTGTCACTTTCCTATATGAGGTAAAGAGAAATTTGTTCACACCTCCCCAGGAATAGTGTCATACAACACACACAGCACATAACTCATTTATCCATCCCTCTAGCCCAATTCACACCTCCTCAGGAACAGGGTCACATAACACACACACACACACACACACACACACACACACACACACACACACAAGCACTTTACCCACATATCCATCCCTTGTCCCAAAACACAAATTTTCATTCATGTTACTTTTGTTCTGTCAACATCACAAACCAGCAAACACATTATTTTTGCTTCAAATATTTGTTAGTTTGTTTTCATGTTCCATTTTTTTTATTGTACAGGTTTAATAAGGCTCTGTTCACTCAAGAAGATAGTGTATTTTGAGCACATCCACCATCACCCACTACCTACACCTTTAAAGCATTGACTCTTCTGTTATCCAGATAATGACAGTCATTGTTATCACAGTCTAGAACCTCTGAAGCCCTTTTTCTGTTGAAATACATAGATTCATGTCTCTGGCTCTGCCCTCTGTAGCTCTCTAGGCTCTTGTTGACACCAATGCACTACTGATGTTCTTGGTGATCATCTCACAGTACCGGCATCTTCATAGGCTTTCTTCACTGTGCCAAGTCTCAGACCTTTTGCATGATGACCCCTTTAGTCCTGGGCTGTAAACAACAACTGATGCTGCACCTTCACCAATGGCCTTCCATGGCCTCTCCCAGTGCCAAGCCTCAGCTGCTCTCCATGACCTCTTCATGCCTTCAAAACCAGTACCACCTGGGTGACTCGTACACATTACCAAGTACAGCTGCAGAACGAGGTACAACCTTGGCTATCTCTGGAGGGCACCTTCTTTGTGCTCTCAGAAAACACTTCTCAGAAGATTTCACCTCAGTGATGCTGGTCTCTTCTTAATCACCACTAATTTCTTAGCTCCAGCTAACCAGCATCCCAGTAGTCTCCTTTTCCACTCAAATATAAAGCCAGACACATGGCCACACTTTCTAATAGTGCCACTCCCTAGGTAGAGTGTGTATAAACTATCACACTATAAAAAGCCACAAGTAAGAAAGAGAAATGTTCCTGTGCAAAGGAAAAACAGAGACAAAAACTGGAGCAGAGACTGAAGGAAGGGCTATCTAGGGACCACCCCACCTGGGGATCCATCCTGTCTACAGACACCAAACCCAGACACTGTTGCTGTTGCCAAGAGGCCCTTGCTGACAAGAACCTGGTATGACTGCTTCTTGGGAGGTTCTGCCAGCAACTGACCAATGCAGATGTGGATACTTGGAGCCAACCATCAGACTGAGCTCAGGGACCCCAGTGGGAGATTTGGTAGAAGGACTGGAGGAGCAGAGGGGCATTGCAATCTTATAGGAAGAACAATGTCATCTGGCCGGACCACCCAGTGATTCCAAAGGACTAGATCACCAACCAAGGAGTGTACTGGGGGATCCATGGCTCCAGACACATATGTAGCAGAGGGTAGCCTTGGCTGACATCAATGAGTGGGGAATCCCTTGGTCCTGTAGATGTTTGATGCCCCAGCGTAAGAGATGCTGGGTCGGTAAGGTGGTAAAGGGTGGGTGGGTGGAGAGCACCCTCATAGAGGTGAAGAGAGGGGAGAGGAGATGGGATTGGGGGATTTGTAGAGGGGTAACTAAGAAGTGGGATATCATTTGAGATGTAAATGAATAGAATGATTAAAAAAGAAAGAAAGAGATCAACATAAATAAAGCTTAAAAGCAAAATATTTAAGAAAAAAAAGACTAGTAAATACGTATGTCACCATACATACCAAAGACAAGTTTGTGAGCTACAGTTCAATCACAGCCTGTCAGCTAACAGGCTGCAATCCCCCTTGAAGCTGTATCATTTACTTTGTGTTGGATGAAAATAATATCAACCTTATCTACTTTTCAATAGAGAAAACAAGCCTGAATGACAAGGAGAAAGAGAATAGTCAACTTGGTAAATAAAGAGTTGCACCATAGCTCTCGCTCCTCAGAGCGTTCATCCCTAAGTCTGGGCTGGTGAAGATTTACAAAGATTATGAAGCCCTGAAGTTAAGGCTGCCCTTTGCTTGCAGATCTGTTGCTGACTTTTCTACCGACTGGGAAGAAGGTACGATTAGATGATCCCTCTCATTTCTGTCTCATAGCTGCTTCATCCTTAGTCTTCCAGGAGTCTAGTAAGTAGGCTGGCCTATATGGTTTCACTGTTCTCATCCGAACAGCATTACTAGATAAAAGAGATCTTTCCCACAGATTTCCTTCCCTTTTTATTTCTATTCTTGTAACCATCTGATATTCTGATATTGTGCTACCTCCGACTTATCTCAAATCTTCTCACTCTAACATTTAGACCTTACCAAGGGTGCATGGTGCGGCGATGTGTTCTCTCTATATAAATGCCTCTCCCTTCTTTTTCTAGTTTCATTCGCTCAGAGTTGCTCCGTCCAGCTCAGAAGGCTATTTCAATGCCCACAAGGCATTCTTTATTTGAGCTTCGGTGCATAGCCTGAGGTGCTCTCAAAGTTCGCTGCAGCCAAGGATGCCTTCTGATTTTCCTAAGCATTTCTGGAGTCTTTTCTTGGTGCTCAGGAAGATAAGAGCATCTTATATCCAGTACACACTTTCATATCAACCAGGGATCACTGCCAGACACACCTAGTCACTTCTGTTTATATCAACGCATTGACAGTTGCAGTGGAATGAGAAATCCAGAGGAAATGTAGACAATTATAGACTCAATCAGATTCTGAGAGGTATTATGAACCTGAAGTCAGGGTCAGATGAGAGTAAGCCTGACATGGCCTAGACAGGAAAGCAACTGAAGACTAGCAGGCCATGTGTGCACTCACAGGAAATACACTGAAAATATTTTAGTAATTAGATAGGTCTGTCTTTATAAAATAACTAAATACAAAAAAATTACAGATATGACAGTGGATTTCCTAAATATACTGAGACCATCTTCAGATAGAAGTGAAAACAGAAACATTACAGACCATAGTAACAATGAGCTATCAAATGTGTTCAAGAAATATTAATCAATAAAGCACAGACACACAGAGAAAATTCCTGTGTTTTGCAGAGAGCAGTGCAATCATGGACATCATTTGTCTCCTGAGAAAGTACAATGTTTCATAGACCCTCAAGAAGGTCTTAATGACATATTCTTTACTGCAGAAATTGATATGGAATTAAATCTAATTAATCTAAGAGTATGTAGCTTGGCTTTTTTATCACTGTGGAAAATACATGAGATCTGAGGAGGAAACATCTGCTTATTTACAGTCACATAGGTTTTAATTCATGGTTGCTGGGTTTCATAGTTTGGTCGTGGTAAAGAATACAGAGTACAGCCGAGTTAGTCCCCAAAGAGGAAGATTATAAATGAAGGAGTCTGGGTCTCAATATCCATTTACAAATGTATCTCCGGTGTCTTTCTATCTTCAGCTAGACCCCACATTCTAGTTCTCACCACTATCTGACACAATCAGCTCCGGACGCCTCTTACCCAAATCTTCAGGGAATTCGTAAAGCCAAACCCCAACAAAGAGTTAAACTAATACTTTTAAAATGTATATTTATTGAAGATTACTCTACGCCAATTTCTTGGCAGAGGAAGAGTAACACATGTACTAAAAGTTTCACATGTATACACCAAGTAGAAAATTTCTAAATTAGTGTGTAAATCATTGATTAGTTAACGTTGATTCTGTAATAACTAGCTACTATCTGAGAGAAATTAAAAGTATGTCTCAAAAATATTAAGTCAGGGTTATGCTTAATCTTGTCAGTTAGATGGTGTTTCGAATCCCAACGGAAACAAATCTCTAGGCACTGCAGTGAGGGCTAACTGAAGTGGGGACACCTAGGTGAGCAGTGCCGTTTATTCCGCGGGCTAGGGTTCCAGACTGAATCAAAAAGAGGAATCCAGAAGCTAGGCATGTGCCTTGAATCTTAGCACTCAAGAGAAGGCAAAGGCAGGCATATCTCTGAGTCCAAGTCCAAACTTATCTACAGAGTGAGAACCAGGCCAGCTACAGTTATGTAGTGAGGTCCTACACACTAAAAACAAAACAAAGGGGGAAAAAAAAGAAAAAAGAAGAAAAGGGGGAGGAGGCAGCAGAGTTGGTAGCCGCTGAGCAGATGTCCTTGTCTCCATTGGCCAAGTCATGCCCAAAGATAGAGAAAGGGTAGAAAGTGGATCCCAACTCAGGGATTTCACCTAAATGGACTCTATCATGGATCTTGGAAGCCAGGTACTTGTTGCGAAAGATATTAGAAAAAAGGGCATCCCGCTAGCTCCCGGCCTGGCCGCCATGTTCCTGCTCTAAGCCCATTTGTTTTTAGCAAGCTCTGCAGCAGGACTGGAGCTCCCGAGCTGGTTCCACCCAGTTGTTCTCTAGCTTGCTCCCGTAGCAACCGGTTGCTGTGCTTCCAGGTCTGGTTCGCTTGTCCCTGGAACCGCTAGTTCCTTCACAGCCATAACCACCTGGTTGTCGGTGGACCCACATTCCAGTAACCCAGTAAATCAAAACTCCAGATGCTTAAAGTTAACCAATAGATTTACATATTATCAAATACTCAATACACGAGATGCCCACAAAATTAGAATTGTTATTATCCCCATTACCTAACCTTGGTATGAATAACTGCTGGAGACACGAGGGTAACATCTGCTGCCATCCTGCCTCTCCTCCCTCTCCTTTCTTTCTCCTCCCAACTCTTAGCTCTGACTCCCTCTTCCCAGTCCAATGGCAGAGCACCACTGCAAATACATTGGGCAGGAAATTCTTGCCACAGGTACCTTTATAGCGCAGTGTTTTAAAAGGTGCCAGGCTGATGAGGTGACTGTGCAGTTATGGGCGCTGGCTGCTCTTTCAGTCAACCTGGTGACAGTCCCAGAACCTGGTCTGAATAGTATGAACTGTTTTCACACTGCAGCCTTGATTTGCCCTTAACTTTGTTTATTTGTTTGTTTGTTCGTTTGTTTGTTTGTTTGTTTGCTGTGGCGGGATCTCTCTATATTATCTCTGGCTATCCTAGAACTCCCTCTATAGGCAAGGCTGGCCTTGAACTTGAAGCAATCTGCCTACCTCTGCCTCCTGAATGCCGGAATTAAAGGATGTACCACCACACCCAGCTTCATCTTCTTGTATGCTTGCATATGGTCTGTGAAGAAATGTCTGTAGCCTTTTGTCCATTTTTAAATTATGTTATTTTGTTGCTTAACTTAGCAGTTCTTTATACATTCAGTGTATTAACTGCTTAGCATAGATATAATTTGCACATATTATTCTCAGTTGTGTATTTTTTATTTTCATTCTTTTTTTATTTATTCTTTAATCTTTTTTTACAGTCTAGACTTTATTCTCCTCCCGGTTCACCCTTCAACTGTTCCACATCCCACACGTCCTCCGCCCATCTCCAAGGGGGATGTCCTCACTGCCCCCCACCCCACCTATTCCTTGGGGCCTCCAGTCTCTTGAGGGTCAGGTCAGTCAGTCATCTTCTCTGACTGAGTCCAGACCCACAGTCCTCTGCTGTATATGTGTTGGGGGCCTCATATCGGCTGGCGTATGCTGCCGGTTGGTGGTCAGTGTCTGAGAGATCTCGGAAATCCAGGTTAATTGAGACTGCTAGTCTTCCTATAGGGTCGCCTTCCTCCTCAGCTTCTTCCAGCTTTTCTCTAATTCAACCACAGGGGTCAGCAGCTTCTGCCCATTGGTTGGTTGTAAATATCTGCATCTGACACTTTCAGGTGCTTGTTGGGCCTTTCATGTGAGGCCCCTTTTTGTGAGCACACCATAGCATCAGTGATAGTGTCCTTCCCCTGAGATGGATCTCAATTTGGGCCTGTCACTGGGCCTCCTTTTCCTCAGGCTCTTCTCCATTTTTGTCCCTTCAGTTCTTTCAGACAGGAACAATTATGGGTCAGAGTTCTTGACTATGGGATGGCAACACCATCCTTTCACTTGATGCCCTGTCTTTTTACTGGAGGTGGACTCTACAAGTTCCCTCTCCACACTGTAGGGCATTTTATCTAAGGTCCCTCTATTTTCATTCTTTATAATGCCATTTTGCCATTTTATGCATTGGAGTTTTAAAATATGATGTTGAATACCTTACTATTTTCATGTACTTGGAGGCCTCAAATTTGCTACCCTCCTGCCACAGTCTTAGTGCTAGAATTTGAGGCACATGTCACCACACTAGGAAGTCTATCCGAGACTCCTGCCTGTCTGCAAAGCAACTCAGAAGAAAGCAAAGCCTGACAAACAGTGCTAAGGTGACTGGACAGCTACAAGCCCAGGCCAAAGCCACAGTGTAATTGCCAACTTTACACAAAATATAATTCCAAATGGCTCATAATAATTAATGTAAAGTATATGCTTAGAAATTATAGGGGGATAGGAGAACACATTCAGGATTTAGGGCTTAGTGAAGATTTTTTAAATTCACACCCAGAACACAATTCCTAGGTGTACTGACTATATTGGACTTTCCAATACCAAAAGTTCAATGTGTGGTGAAGACAACAGAAAGGCAAACTGTAGACAGATATCTACCAGAAGTCCCTTATACAACAAAGAAGTAATGCCCAATATTATTAAATAATATGGAAATATGATCAAATCACAAGTGGTGTCAGTAACCACAGTTTTAGAGTAGATAAAGTGTAAAATCAAAAGAATATAAAATGCAGGGAAGAAATCAGAAAAGGACACTCATTAAAATGCTTGTTGACACAACCATCTTTGATGACTGAATTTGAGTCATGAAACTCTATATACAACCCATCAGCTGCATTCTGGGAGAATTTGAAAGAGTTAAAATTTTTTAAACCTTCCACAGATGGAGTCAAGAGTGCAGATCAGCTTGTTCTGCGCTCTGGGTCCTAGGAAACTAGCTATCCACAAGACAAAATAGATAAGATCGGAGTTCAGAGCTGAGAGTTCAGGTCAGTGTGCCAGTGCACCATGGGTACCAGGAACTAAAAACTGACCATAAGATAGATTGAATAGGGTTTGAGCTGGGAGTTCAAGTTAGCATGCCTGTGCACCCTGGATACCAGGAACAGAACTGACCACAAGATAAATTGGATAGGGTTTGGTATTTCCCCATGACCGTTTCTTGAACCTGTCATGGAAGCTGAACACTGGACAGGTGCTTTCTATAGATACTTAATCATGATTTCCCCCCTTGTCTCCCTGGGTTTCGGTTTTTCCCTTTAAAAAGCTCTTCCTCTTCTCTAAGGGGGTCGTACTTCATTGCTTGCCTCTGCATAGGACAGGCTTGAAGTGCAGCCTCAATGTGTTGAAATCAAATATACCTCGTGTTAATTGCATCAAGTTTGGTGTCTTGCAGTTATTGGGGTGGCCGTGAGTGAATTCCTGTGGGCTGAGAGGGAGTTTCTCCCTTCTTGGCGGGTCTTACAAATTTACCCTAGAAACATTAAATAAAAAGTCTTGTACATACACACATAAAACTACAAGCTTATAATCATTCATGATAGCCTTATTTGTAATAGCCAAAAATGAGCTGGACTCATTGAAACAGGCAAATGATTCATGAGGAAAATAATGGACTATTATTCAATAAAGTAAAATAAAAATTGCTATTGCGGATTTCATTTAAAGTGGAATGAGAAGTCACTACAAATTTAGAAAGAAGTGGGGATAATTACAATATATTAAACATCATTCCTCATTTTTCCGTGGTCTTGTAAACCTAACTGATCTGTTTCAGAGATGCCAAATTTGCAACTTCCTATGTGTTTCTAAGAGATCTAGCCTTGAGGACCAAGGTCCTTAATCCTTATACATTCTCAATGTAATCACCAATAATGCAAATTTCTCTCATGTCTCTGTCTCGTTTGTTATAGGGAAAACAGGAGGGGAAAGACAACTCTTTCTAAATACAGCCACCTACTAGACAGGAAATACTAGACACAAGGTCAAACTAACCTCTACCAAATACACCAATGCAACCCTGATCACAACCCATCACATTCTTTAGTATCATCACCACCATCAAAACTAGCCCACAACCTGACGGATAGAAGGTTGCCCACACGAGAGTGATCTCATGCTGGTAGTAAAACCTGGTTAAAATGCTGACTGAGGGAAAATCTAGTGCATTGCTAAGTAGACGTGATGTCAAACTTTCTTCTAAATATGTTTAATCTATAGATGAACGCTGATCACAAATTGCATCAGAGAAAACTCTTTTTACAGGAGGAAGCAGTTATGAAAAGACTCATTACTCATCAAAGTGGCGGGAATAAGTGACTGGGGTGCTCATCCCTAAACAGGACATTTATAACACACCTCTTCAAGGCTCTGAGGACATCACCAAAATGGGGACAGAGAATATAACAGCCAAGGATGGGGAGGTGTAACTAAAATGATTTTTTCTGAAGATGACCATAATGCAAATCTCACTCATGTATCCCTTGACCACCTCGTTTATTATACAGAAAACGGGATAGCCAGTTTCTTCCAAATACAGCCGTCTACTGGACAAACTAGTAGGTTCATAAACTCACTGCTGCTGTGATTCGATGCCCAAGACTTTGACAAGATCAGAGCACTTAGCATTTCCTCACGGGAGAGGGATGAGGACTATCATTTTCTTCAGTGACACAGCCACTGATAACTTGCACATGCTCCAGTAAGTAATTTCCCAACCATGCTCATGTAAGTAACTCCAAGTAAACTCAGTAACTTACGCTCCAAAATAAAAGATATACAAGAACAAAGGAGTCTTGCTGACAATGAGACTTTCTATGGGAGTGGGGATGAGAAAGGGCAGGTGGAGAGTAGTGAAATGATGGAAATTCATCATGCACATGTATGAAAATTTGTACTGGTTAATACTGCGTTGCTGTGATAAAACACCATGTCCAAGAGAAAGGAAGGGTTTGTTTTGGCTTAAGATTCTAGAGGATTAGAGACTGTCATGGTGCAGAGGCTATGAGATTTCAACACCCACCTCCAGTGACTACCCACCCCTTCAGCAAGGTCATATCTCATAAGCCTCCCAGATAGCACAGCCCAACTGGGAATCAAGTATTCAAAGATTTGTGCCGATTTAAACTATCATAAACTGTAATCAATAAAAAATAGTTTTAAAGCCCATAACCAGCCCTCTCAATAGTATCAATTACAACCACCATAGGCTGCCTACCACCAACAGCTGCAGCTCATTGTGGCTGATCATAATGTCTCCATGGCGATCTTCTCTAGGAACTATCCTCTATCTACAGCTTTCCTCATTATAAGTCACATAGATTGGTGCCTATTCTGCTATACCCATAGATTACTGCCTGGCCCAACCATCATCAGAGAGGCTTTCTCTGGCAGCTGCTGGGAGCAGAAGGAGAGACTCACGGCAAAACATTAGGGAGTGCTGGGGGAACTCTGCAGAAGATGAGGAAGAAGGATTGTGGGAGCCAAGGGGTAAGGATACCAGGGAACATGGCCCACAGAATCAACCAAGTAGGATTCACAGGGGCTCACAGAGACTAAAGGGGCAGTCACATAGCCTGCATGGGTCTGTGTTGGGTCCTCTGCAAATATGCTGTGGTTCTTTTGCTTGGGGTTTGCATGGGACTCCTAATAGTGGCAGCGGGACTGTCTCTGACTCTTTTGCCTGCTCTTGGGAGCCTTTTCATGCTACTGGGTTGCCTCCTCCAACACTGATATGAGCTTCTAGGCCTAGTATTACTGCACCTTTATATGCCATGTTCATCTCATATCCCTGAGAAACTTGCTCTTTTCTGAAGGGAAATCAAAAAATGGTGGATCTGCAGAAGGGAGGTGGGGAAAACTGGGTGGCAAAGAGGAAAGAGAGGCTGCTGTCAGAATGTATTGTAAGGAGAAGAAATTAAAAAATGTGAAAAATAAGAAATAATCAGAGATTTTGACAACATACACCTATTGATGCTTTAAAAAAAAAACTGGCGATAATTATTACTAAAGGTTTGCATCATGTATATGGGTAATATCAAGTTAGTCATTAGCTTTGGGTGTTCCAGATCGCTGTCAATGACGCTCCAGGTCAGCAGCTGCCTTTCCGCCTTTGCTGTTTGTCTCACACTCCTGAAAGTAAACTACACAAAGCTGTTTAATCATGCGGAATTTATCTGGTTAAAGTTATTCCATTCCTTAAACTTCAATTGCTGCAGCCATATAAAAAGAAATGATACAGCTGCACTTCTGAACAGCAAGCCCAACAGCAATGCTGTATTACAAAATGTTCTCCTGTCTGTGCTTTTTATCAAACCAATTTATTGCTGGGAAGGGAAAGGTCAGAGATCCTCAGGGGTGAGAAACTTTCAATTTGGGGACTGTTGAAGCAGGGTTGAGAAATAACCTTGGGGAAAACTTAAAGTAGGCAGGTTCACAAAGCATTTCATCCAATATCATACCTACATTTAGCAAATGAAGCTCTTTCGTATGTCCTGAAGCAGCTTAACCTAGCAAGAACAGCCTGGGGCAGCAAGACAGATAAGATTCTAATTAAAAAGCCTGCTGAGAATGGGACACTGAGTTGTTCTGTGAAGTCTTGAGGGACTTAGACCTGTGATAAGAACCAGGAAAAGTTCGAGGAGGTGACCCTAAGGAAGGCAATTCCTGCTGTCTGCATTTCACAGATGTATAAAAGGGGTTTGTAATTAGTAGTGTTATATGAAAGAATAATACACAGGGGATTACAAAATCTAGCTATGTCTAGTGCATTTTCACTATAAATTCCATCCTCTCCCAGAGGGCCTGAGGTATAAAGTCCATGTGATATAAAGGCCACAAGTGATAGGAGATAGGAGAGGCTTGACAGCGGTGGTTCTTCTCCTCTGGTAGCCCAAGATGAGCATCAGATGTTCATTTGTGGAAGTGCCCTGTTAACTACACACAACCCAGACTGGGTGAAATTGTAAAATGTGTGTTGAAGACGAAGCTGTATTCAAGGCTCTTCAGGTAGAAGAATAGGCCAGAGGCACGCTGAATGCAGGCTCGGAGGTAGAGAGAGGTCCATACCAGAGCTTGTTCAACATTTTGATGACTATCAAAATACAAAGTACAAGGGGGAGGCTCTCCTGTGTTAATTTACAACCTTAAGCAGACACTAGAGCTTCCTATTCGTTGCATTTCCAAATGGATTTCATGTTATTTCATTTGATTCACATGTACTTCAGGTGATTAATCCATGGTTCCTGTCATGGGAAAATGGGAATTTCACAGCTATTTAACAAGTGTGAAAAGGAGCAGTGAGGGAACCTACAAAAGAAGAAGGACAACACCTACCAGGAAGACCAAGCACCACCTACTAAAGTCCACTTCCTACAGGCTCACAGCATCCCGGTCAGCAGGTGTCATTCACCTGCTGCTTTTCTGTTTTACTAGATAAGAGAAAATGTCTAGAGACTGATTATCTGTCTTGATATTAAAGACCACAACTTAAGTGTATACTCCCAATATAAACAACTAAATCTGCCAAGGGTCCTAAACTAAGGACTGGGCGAACTTAAATATCACAACTGTGAGAACAACCCTGCAGAGTCGGGTGTTTGACAAATGTGTCTGCAACTATTTCCTTCTACATGACAAAGCCGAACAGGAGTAAGTCTGGGCTTTCTTTACATAACAAGTAAAAAATTACAATTCATATGTTTCATCTGTCCTCTGCCCTAAATAAGCAAGACAATGGAACCCATGCCTTAGTAATCAAGTCCCTTTCCTGTACATTCCTTCTGTGTTTTTTTTTTCTGATATCTCATCTTTTGCTCTACTTGCCTTCCAACTCTTCCTAAGGATGTTCTCTCTCTCCTTCCCTCCTTTCTCTTCTCTATTTCTTCTTTTCCTTCAGTTTTTTAAACTTTTACTGATTCTGTGTGAATTTCACATCATGCACCCCAGTCCTGCTCATCTCCCCACTGCATCCCCTCGTATTCACCTCTTGACCCTTGCAACCTCCTCCTCAAAATAAACACACACACACACACACACACACACACACACACAGAAAGAGAGAGAGAGGGAGATGGAGGGAGAGAGAGAGAAGCAGCAACAACAACAACAAAAAAAGAAAACAAAAGCATAGAAAACATCTCATCCTGGAAGCCATAATATGTCACAATGTGTCCCACAGAATATCCCTCTGTCTACACATCTTTACTTGCAGATGTTTGTTGCAATGAGTCATTGGTCTAGTTTAAGATCTCTGGCTTCTGTGACACCATATACTGGATCCTCACTGGGACTCCTCCCAGTTATCATGTTGTCCTGTGTCATGCAGATCCTGCCTCTTTGGAACAACAGGACTGGCCCTTTCATATGTCCCAAGCACTTGCAGATGATAGAGATTTGGGGGTGGGTCATTTCAGAGCCTTAGATCTGCACCTGGGTGGTAGCTGAGCTTGTCAGCCCTCCTGACTCTCCCGTATTAGCACCAAACAGAGTGAACTCTCCAACACTGTTCCAGCAAAGCCATACAACACTGCTATCAGCAGGAGACAGGGTCAGCTCTCCTGCTCTCATGCCCTCGTGCTGGCTTACCTGCACTCATATGTCCTGAGACAGATCCTCTGTGCTGCCCAGTCAAGGTGTGGACCACACTCTCCCAAGTGTTGCAGCCTGCAGAGGGCTGGGCAGGCTCTCCTGCTCTTACACCCTTGGGGCAGACTCACCCATGTCTTTGCCATCAGGGTCAGCTCTACTGTGTTGCCATGTAGGATCTGCTCTCCAAAGTGCAAGTGCAAGTGAGAGGTGAGGACAGATCTCCAGAGTGCCACGCCTAGTGATGGATAGGGCCAGTTCCAGTTCTGTACAGACCCTGAACATCCATGTGGTCTCTGGTGGCTGCCCCAAGTAGGGATGTCACATGTTCTCTAGTGCTCATATGAGCCATGGTCATTGGTACCACCCCTGCCTGCCTAGCCATCTCTCAGACACCGCCCTCAGCTGCAGCTCATACAGGGACCTCACCATGGCCCCAGGTGTCAGAGCTCATCCCTCACAGGTGGAATTTGATGATGATGCCAGATTAAAAACAAGAGTCCTAGAAATTTAGAGAGCTCAAACCAACACCCTTGGTGTTATAGATGTAAACAGAGAGAAGAGCAGTTAGTGAAACTGTCAGTGAATATATTGGAACTTTTGTACTCGTGGCATCTGTTTCTTATATACTGATCTTGTCTTTGGTGCGTCCAGTAAAAGTTCTTAGTATCACTCTAATTTGATTAACAGAAATTTCTGGAAAATGTCTGCTCTATTTTCTTTATTGTTACCAAAGGTATGTGTTTAAATCATTCCATCTTGTACAAATGACATTATTATAATTAAATATACAATGAACTAAAATCTCAGTACATTTGTGTTAGAGAAGTGTTTATTGTTGGGATCAATGTATATAAGTAGGTTCACAAGAGAGGGTTTAACTTTGGTGAAACCACCCTACAAATGTCATGAGGTATTTATTTTAGAGGCATTTATTTTTTTTTTAAACTTGATTACATCCCTGAAAGGCTTTTAGTTTAATTGATGTCTCAGTCCTAACTGAGTTTCTATTGCTTCAGTGAAACATCATGACCAAAAAGTAAGTTGGGGAGGAGAGCACTTATTTGGCTCACACTTCCACATTGCAATCCATCACTGAAAGAAGTCAGGACAGAAATTCAAACAGGGCAGAAACATGGAGGCAGGAGCTGATGCAAAAGCCATGGAAGAATGCTGCTTACTGGCTTGTTCATCATACCTTGCTTAGCCTGCTTTCTTACAGAAGCTAGGACCACATGCCCAGGGATAACACCACCGACAACAGGCTATACCGTCTCCCCCATCAATCACTAATTAAGAAAGTGCCTCCCAGCCAGGTGTTTTCTAAATTGAGGTTCCCTCCTCTCAAATGACTCTAGCTTACATCAAGTTGGCATAAAACTAGCCAGCACAGTTATTCTTTTTTGTCAATTTTTAAATTTCTATTTTAAAAAGCACTAATTTTAGTATCAGAGGCTCAGATATAGACAGAGTCAAATACTAGAGCCAATCATTTAACGTGTTCATAGATCTCCAGTTAAGGCCATGATAATGTTTGAAAGACCTGAAATAAAATTAACATTTTTTAAGTGAAATCATTATATTTTTCTAGTTTTTAAAATGTAACAAGTGATTCTTCTTCCATAGGCACAGGAAAGGCATCATTATGATACAATTTAGTATTGGAAAAGGAAGGTCACTCCAGATTAGTCTCATCTATCAAAACCTTGCTGAGGTACAAATTACATTCATAAAATTCAATCATCTCATCCGGTATGATGGCAAATGATTATAATACCAGCATTCAGGAAGAGAAGGCAATAGAACCAGTTCAAGGCCAGCCTCTGCTACACAGTGATTTTTGAAAAGTCAGTCTGCACTTCTCAAGACCCTGTCTCAAAATAAGGCTTGAGAAGAAAATCACTCATCTCCAGTAATCAGTTTTAGTAAGTTATTGAACTGCATGACGATCATTACTAAACTTTTTAGTAAGTCTCCCTTTTCCCACATAAAGCAAACCCCCATTTCCACAGTCAGCCTAAGACAGCAGCTATTTTTTTTTTGCATTTTGATAGATTTTTCATTCTAGACATTTTATATAAGTATAATAAACAAGAAGTTGTCTCCTGTATCTAGCTTCTTTCAATATTCTTAACATTCACCCATGTACTAGACATCAGTACTAAGTGGTTGTCTAGATGGTTTTACCATGCTTTGTTTAAATATTTAATAATGACAAACATCTTGGCAACTTCCTTTTTGTAGGGTGACATGTTTGGGCATCAGTTCTTTATTCCTGAGAGTTGTGTTATAATTGTGGATCTAATTATAGGGGCAACATATCAGCGTGTAGACAGTCCATTGTGTGGTGCAGACACAAATTATGATGTTTTCTGAGGCTAACTTTGACACCACTCAGACTGATTGCCAATATGTCATGGCTTACAAGTTAAATTATATGCTGAATCTCTAAAGATGGATTTTAGTCATCATGAGAAGTCTATCTGTATAAACGACTCTCGGCCTCTTTATTGCTATCAATTCAAAACAAATATTTAACTTAGAAGATTGTTAGGCTTAGAAATTGTCAGAATCACTAATTGGGAATCCCTAACTGCATTACTGATAAAACCAGAAATGTCATCCTTAACCAGTTAAGTAAAATTTGAGCACCTTATAATAAGGGTTTAAATTAATATATATGGTGACCTGTGACTACTTGAATCTGGAAGCAGAGGGGAATGTGCTGGGGACCTTGATACCAGCTTTTCTTCACTGTCTATGACAGAAATTTCTAGAAATCTTAATACCCACTCTCCATCTCTTCCATTCAGAGTTATAAAAATTTTAGCTGTAGCCATGTCCCACAGTGTGTACTACATTTCCTCCCAGCCATTCAGTAAGGACACCCCAGGACCTCCATCCATGGCCTGCCATATACTTAGCCCATCACCTTGATCCACCTGCTATCCTCCTGGCCAACCTCCAGGGCCTTTCCTCTCATCTCTAGCTCTGAGCCACCCACCTACTGTACTAAGAGGACCAGGAGCCTGTGGCCCCCTACCTCTTAAGTTCTATGCCAAGCCGGAATCTTTGACCCTCCCCTGGGAGTTAGCAGGTGCTGTCATACGGCCTGCCTAAGAAGAGCAGCAGTCCCCACGGGAAAGAAGAGCACTGGTAGCATGTGCCCAGCACAGGCTAAGGGAAGTCTAACTTCTCTCAAAGACGTGCCTAACTAAGATCCTTGATGCCCAACGCAGACATATGCTGGAGTCCACAGAGATTCAGTGAGGTCAGATGACATCATGAGTGTCTTCCTCAAAGGATATAAACAGCAAAGCAAACACACACAGGCCTGGAGGGAAAATATTCAATTACTGCCTCTGATGGCTGTTCTGTGCAATGGGGGTGTGTGTGCTGGGATTATAACTTATTGATTTGTAAAAGCGTAAGAAAAATTCGACCTCTATGAACTCACTGTCGTACCTTGTGTACTTAAAGCCATTTGAACTTTACATTCTGGATGCAGATAACTGAGCTAATCTTTATTGTGCAAATAAAGAAAAGACAATAAGTAACTTTTGGGATACAGCACAGGAAACAGGGTGAGATACCCCCCAAAGTCATAGGCTACCAGTCTCAGTCTTAGAAACAGCACCCCTTTTATGTGTTCAAAATTAGTAATGTTTGTGAAGTCCTGCCTCTCTTCCTCTGATAATGGAATAAGACTCTTCACTGTCAGCCCTCATCCCGGTCAGCAAGGGCCTCCCTCTGAAGTGGATCACTGTGTCTCCTACTTGCTGCCTCTTAAACAGTGATAATCTCATGCAATTTCTTACTTCATGTTGTGTCGGCTCCTTGCAACCCACAGGTACAGGCGAGAGGAGAGCAGTCCTGGTCCTGTTGGGTCTCTCTCTCCCGGGCTGAGCTGGATGTCAAGTGTTGACAACCCAAAAGAAACACACGAGGCCAGGAGTCTTGTCAAAGCAGGAGCTCAACTTTATTGCATCAGCCTCTTGTTTATATAAACTTGGAGCATAGGGAGGGGGATTTTTGGTGATGAAAGATGATGTAGAAGGCAGGGAAGGTTGAAGGAGGGTATGGGGTGACTGACAGGGCCAATGGCAAAGCTCTACATTAGCAATGGTGGGGCAGAGCCAGTGACAAACAGGTCTTGCTGAGTCACCCTGGTATGGAAGTGACTGAAACAGGTCTCAAAACTCGAGCCAGGCTTAGACTCAACCACAAAATCACTAAAACTCAAGCCAAGCTTGGGTTTGTCCACAAGGCTCAAACCAGGGTGGAAATAGGGCCCAATAATGTAGTTTAGACAGTAGAACTTCTACTGAGATGGTAGAGCCTCCATCATGAGGAAGACTCCTTTGTGGCTGTATTTGGGAGTTGATCATGCCTTGGTGATGGTATGGCTAACCTAATACGTGCATGAGTATATCAAAGAACATGTGGGTGTTGAGACAAATACCACACCTGCTAAAGGGTGATGTTTTAAATGGTTTAGAAAACTACAGCTAATAAACTCCCCAAGTTTATTCAATCTTCATCAAAGTAATCAATATCATATTTTCAACATTTCCTTCCAGAAAGGATATTTTACAGAAATACAAACCAATTTTCACTTTGACATTTTCTTTATGAACTGATCATGTATGTTGACTTTACTGTTATATTTCACCCTTTAAGGAAAACAGATTGCCTAGATAAAGTGTAACTAACTCAGTGGCTGCAGGGGTTTTAAGACAGAGCAAAAGCTCTTAGTGTCCCAGTAAAACCAGATTGTGGGTTCGGCTCTTTGCTCCCTTAAACCTACCTAGCAGTGACAATGGATTCCACGTACTATAGTGGTGACAATGGATTCCACGTGCTAAGGGCCAAATACAGTGATTTCTGACAGTGAAAAGAATTTCTCTACAGGATTTTGAATAAATTATTTTACTGAGCTCTTGGCAAATGTTTAAATGGGTTCTTACATTAATCTCTAACATTAAAATTAATCATGATAAAAGAAGGTCTCATTACTGGGCTGCAGGTGGACCATTTCATTAAAAAGTGGACAGTTTTCGACCATAGTTAACATTTTCAAACATGAAGGAAAGCCATGGGTTTTGTTTGCAATGGGCTTTTCCCACTTTATGTTTAAATTTAAGAACAGCGTCAGTGTATTTCCCCTTTAAAATTGTAATTGTGACTTGTAAAAATGTGTACTATCTGCTGGAAACATCTGCAAAGAACCATTGGCTTGCTTAGATCTAGGGTGTTCCCTCAATGCTTTGTATAAATGGGTAAGTAGGAGAAAGCAGATTCAAATCTCAACACTCAGTTAAGTCCCAGACAGAGAAAAGCATGCCAGAGTTAGAAGCTTGCCTCAGAAAATTATCTAGGCCTGACTCTGGAAAGCATCAACAGTTGAATTTGTGGGGAAGTTCAGTGTTAAGTGAAAGTGTGCACTCCCCTCTGTAAATTGTAAGACTCACGATGAAAACAGCAGAACCTCTCCCAAGCTTGGCCTCCTGTGGGAGAATCTCTCTGTGATTACAGAGACCCCATGACAATATTTAAGGGAAAGAAAAGGATCAAAGCACACAGGTTATAAACTAGCTTCACAGCCACGGGATGTTAAAGGGTGCCGTAGACCCACGCTACATACTTTTACCTTATTACCATGACTGCACTTTCTACCTTGATATAAACGGTGCCAGGAAGAATAAACCTCCCAAAGGTGGGAACTTGCTCCTTACCCTAAGAATTACCTCAGAGCACAAAACCCTAGGTTAATCTGCCTGCTTATAAACTCCCAATGGCAGAGGCCCTTCTAATGAGTAACATCAGGATATAATATACCACAAGGACAAACGCTATGAGATGCACTAGTAGAACCCAAGGGATTCCACACAAGTGTAGTGCCCTGAGGAATAATTTTAATCCCCTGGAGGATGTTTAAAACAATACACAAAACTCTGACACACGCATCATTTACAGAGAGAAGGATCCAAGACTATCAGTGCAGATAAAATTATAGAACTCAGTCATTCTGACGTCGCCCAAGGCAACTATGGAATCAAGAGTTCCATGGGTGAATGGTCTATAAAGTGCCAGGATGTGCAAGTCAGCTGCTTCACAGAGCCCGAGACAATTAATCCAAGAGTAGAAACTCAGTCAATTTCAGTCTTGAGGGTGAAGGAAAAGTCTTCACTGCCTTTGGTATTATTCATTTGTTTACTCTTACAAAACGGTTTTCCCAATGCACAGGAAAGATGACAGGCAGGTGCATCAGATCAATAAGTGTTAGTAAGCAGGCATAAATCTGAAGCCTGAATCAACACCACTTAATTTTCCATTCTCCACTTGACCTTGCTTGTTGTCAGAGACAGATATGTACCTGGTTTTCAGAAAATAGTTCTCTCGATGCTCTGCCAGAGGCCTGTAGAGTGGGATCAGAAATGGAATAAAGCAATGCGTGTGGGGTCTGCTAACCAGTCATCACTCTGAGGGTCGGTCTCCTATCCCTTTGAATTCTCGAAGAGATGACCCTCACTCTTACCATGGTCAAGTCTCTGACTGTTTGAATTTGTAAATTCTTGGCATGTTTTTACCCATCAGTTGCCTTTGGACCTGAAGCCAGACTGTGGTGTTCCTGGTACTCTCTTGAGCAAGAGCTGCTTAATAGAAACATCCAGGAACTCCAGTGTCTGCTTGCAAGTGAGCAACAACACAGAAAGTGACTGGTTTGTGGATAGAACCACATAGACCACTAAAGAAGAAACTGATTCAAAGACGGTGACTATGAAACCAACCTCCAATGAGCCACAGACAGGAGGCTGATGCGAAAACAAGCAGAAGACAGACCTTCCACCGGTGGTTCACAATCTTCCTAATGCTGCGACCTTTAATACAGTTCTTCATGCTATGGTGACTGTTAGCATTTTGTCTAAGCTCCGCCCCACAGTTACCTGGCAACAGCCAGGTATTCCTGACTCACTATAAAAGGGACTGCCTGCCCCATCTACTCTCTCTTGCTCTTTCCTTCTTGCTCCTGCTCTGTCCTCTCACCCCTTACCCCCTCTCTCCCCATTTCCTTCCTTCTTCTCTCCCTAGGTGCTCATGGCCAGCCTCTACTTCTCTACTCTTTTTCTTCTTCTTTTTCTTCTTCTTTTTCTTCTTTTTTCTTCTTTTTCTTCTTCTTTTTCTTCTTCTTTTTCTTCTTCTTTTTCTTCTTCTTTTTCTTCTTTTTCTTCTTTTTCTTCTTCTTCTTCTTCTTCTTCTTCTTCTTCCTCTTCCTCTTCCTCTTCCTCTTCCTCTTCCTCTTCTCTCTCTGTCTCTCTCTCTCTCCCTCTCTCTCTCCTCTCTCTCTTCCTCCCTCCCTTTTTCTGACTCTATTATCCTCTCAACTCCCCTCCCCATACCCCAAATAAAGTCTATTCTATGCTATACCACGTGGCTTGTTCCTCAGGTAGAAGGGATGCCTCAGCACAGGCCTGCCAAGGCACCTCCTTCCCCCATCCCTGAATACACATCCACTAAAACATATCCCCTCTCTCTTTATCTTTTTATAAACACATTGGTGACCCCCACCATAAAATTATTTCATTGCTACTTCATAGCTGTAATGTTGCTACTGTCATGAATCGTAATGTAAATATCTAATATGTCAGACATCTGATACATGACCCGAGTGGGGTCAATACCCACAGGTTGAAAGCCACTGTTGTAAGCCAAGACAGAAGGCTACTGGATGTGAGACTGGGTTATCTTCAGTACATGAAATCAGGAAGTGAGAATAAAGCACATGACCGAAAAACAAGGCAACTGTGATTGATCAGTGATAGGCTATTGATCAGTGATAGGCATTCCTATTAAAGACACTTCTCAACAGAAATGTCACCTTGTCCTTTCGCCCGCTTGTTTTTATTTTCATTTTTGTGGTTTTGTGGTGTCTTTATTTTTCTTTTCTTTTCTTTCTTTCTTTTTTTAGTGAGAGAATGGAAGAAAGAACATAAAGTTGGGTGGGTAGGAGGGTGGAGAGGATCTGAGACGAGTTTGGGGAAAACAAAATCAAAACATATTATATAAACATTTTACTAGAAAAGCCATCCATTCTTAAACATAATAGGCTGAGTTCCAGTTTCATCCCAAGACTCATTCCCTTCATACGTTGACACAGCACCGATGAAAATGTCAGCCTGGTAGAAGCGCTCGGTGAGTAAAGGCGCTCCCTGCCATGCCTGAGGACCTGAATTTGATTCCTGGAAACTATACGGTGAAAAAGGAGAACGGACTCTGTTCTTTGACCTACACATATGTGCCATTGTGTATACATGTATGCATGTACAAATAAATATAAAAAATGTTTTAATAAAGAAAGAGAATGACCTGCAATCTCCACCTTTGTGGAATCTACTCAGTAGGAAGATTGATAGTTGACCGTGTGTTTGTATGTCATTCCAAGTTTGTTTCAAGGTACAGCATTAACTAAACACTTCTTACCTCAGTTACATCTTCAATATCCAGGACACACAGGGATTGGGTTTAATACCACACAGAAGGAAGCACATTAAGTCAGGAAGTGAAGGAACATATCATTTTATGCACCCTCTTTAAATTGTACTGGCTTATACTTACCTTGAAGGACTCCTGTGAAACAGAGGACATGCAAAGTGCCCCAAATTACATCTGTCATGTGCCCCTTATCAAGTGTGCACAGATCTATGTGGCCCACATTAGGATCCACAGAGGACATTGTACTCTGTTCCTTTGTTTTATCTTCCAGGGTTGGAACTTTGCCAGACCTGCTTTGGCCTATAGACAAGAGAAGAAGAGATGACAAGAAAGGAGCAGGCGCAGTATACACTTACCTTCAGACGACCTGAGAGTATCAGCGTAGAAGAAAGCCGTTGCTTTAGAAATAAAATTAGTCTGGAGTAAGGACAGTAAGAGAGGGGCTTCTTTTCTGTTTATCAAATTTGTCAAGCAAATTGGTATTTATACCTATGGTTTTGCATGGAGACTGTCACAGAATCAGGGCTACAGAGTCTTTAAGCAAGTTTCTAGTATCACAGTGTGCCATACAGACTCATACTCTCAGTATTTCCTGCCGAAAAGAACCCGCTTCTGGAAGTGCTGCAAGCAGCAGGCACCACTCATGAATCTGAATGACAGTTTTATTAAAATTGTCCCCAGCCTTCTTGCTGGGGGGAAAAAAAACTGTACCCAAGAAAGCATAGCTTTATCCTCCTTGTGAACTCACAAAGGCAGCAAAGGGGAATATATGATTTACAAATCAAAAACTAATGATAAAATATCTAAGAGTTTTCCCAGGCAATATGTGGAGAGGTACAGAGGTGAGACTCGGAGAGTAACAAATGTATTTTATTTTCTATCAGTGTGGTCAGTTTTCTTTCCTAGTCTTCTTCTTAACATGGATGTAGTTACCGGTACACTTGTGAAAGCTGACAAACGTATATAAACAGTGGTTTGGGCTTTCGTTTTGCAAACTGCAGAACTTCAAGGACGTCAAAGCAAATGGGTAAGAATCATCATCCCTAAAAACGACGACGAGAGCAATGGTCAGGCTCAGACTGTCATCTTACACACACAGTGCATGCGCTCTCCAACTGTATTTTGTATAGAATACATAATTACAACGATGACTGGCATGCTTTCTGCATCGCATGACTTAGCAATGTTCCTGCAGACTTTCAGGTGCCCTTAAAACAGACACAGTGCAGATTGGCATCCCTTGTCAAAGAAAGCAGTTCTTTGCAGCCACCTGCAAAGTCTAGAAGTCCTGCTGTTCATGAACCGAGCCCCTCCCCCACCCCCACCGACCCCGGAAAGAACTCTGGATCTCTTATAGCCAAAGTCACACCTTTTCAACCTCTGATGTAATTTCTAGTTCAGACACTGGAGATTCAGCACTGGCCCATAGTGTTTTGCACTAGTTCACAAAAGCTGAATTTAAAAACTGGGTGTATTGAACAAAGTATTTTCTTATCATACAGTTCTGAATGTCAGTCCTATCTTTCACATACTGACTATCCATTATCAAATTAGTTTTAAATATCTGAACATTTTCTCTTTTTTTATCCTGAAACTAAAGCAATTCATGTATCATTCCTATAGAATTGGGATATTACACATTTGACTATATTTCATCTTTTTTTTTTTTCTGAGACAGGGTTTCTCTGTGTAGTCCTGGCTGGCCTGGAACTCAGAAGTCCGCCTGCCTCTGCCTCCCAAGTGCTGGGATTAAAGGCGTGTGCCACCACTGCCAGGCTTGACTTTTTTTTTTTTTTTTTTTTTTTTTTTTTTTTTTTTTTTTGGTTTTTCGAGACAGGGTTTCTCTGTGTAGCCCTGGCTGTCCTGGAACTCACTCGGTAGACCAGGCTGGCCTCGAACTCAGAAATTCGCCCGCCTCTGCCTCCCCTATATTTTTATCTTTAAAATAGGTTTAAATTTTTCATGTTGGCAGTTTTTAATTTCAGTGTGAAGAACTCCTTTTAGCCTTCTTGCCTTGTCAGACCAAGTGGTGATGAATTCCTTACACCTGTTTTTCTGGAACAGTGTTTATTGTCTTTTCATTTCCGAGGGCGAGATTTTCTAGACTGTGCCCTTTCTTGGTATTTTCTTTATTGTCACAGTGTGGACTTTCCTTCCATGCTCCTCTGCTCTCCCTGGTTTGTACAAAGAAATCTGCTGAGCATCTAATGAGGAGCTCCTGATAAATGATTGGTCACTTGTTCATTCTGTTTTCAACAGTTTTCTCTTTGTGTTTAACTTCTGAAAAATGAAGGTAGTATACGTTGGGGTGGTTCCTGCATGTAGTTGGGGCTCTCTGGACTTCATGTGTATGGATCTTAGTAGTACCCTCTGTAAATTGCTAAAGAAAAGGCCCTGTTTGGGTTTTAGTTATTTAGATGCAGGTGATTGAAGTTCCACCAGGGAAGGGGAAATGTAGCCAGAGGTATTAAAAATGAGTGTCCCGCTGGCTCCCGGCTTAACACCTATGTTCCTGGACTAAGCTCCATGGTGGCTGGCTGTCTCAGTGGCGCCTGCCCGGGGTCACTGCCTCCACCCGCCGATAACCTTTACCTCCACGGCTCTAGGCCTGGCCCCTAGGCCAACCCCTCCGCCTCCACAGCGCTAGGCTTAGTCCCATTTAATAACCGCCATCGCCATGCTGGAGGTTAGCTATCACAATACCCAGCAACCCAGTAATATAAAACTCTTAATGCTTATAGTTAACCAAACTGATTTATATATCAGCAAATATTCAAATCCCAAGATGTCCACACAATTTAGACAATTATCCCAATTATCCCAATTATCCTAACTTTTATATTTCATATCTACCTCTGCTATTTAAAGTCCACATTCGCTTCCATTTTCCAACGTCTCCCCTCTCCCTCCCTCCTCCCCTTGCTCCCCCACACTTAGCTCCACCTCCCTTTTCTCTCTGTCCAATCACAGGCCTCCTGATGCACTAATATTTAAAATAGGTTGGGCAGGGAAATTTCTGCTACAGAGAAAACACTGCCAGCGCCTGGACTTCTGTTCCCTGTCTTACTTTTTACTTTGTTTGTCCCACGAATGTCCTTCAGATCCCCAAATTCTCTAGGTGAGAGACTCTAACCATCATGTCTCCTTCAAGGAAGGCTTTGAACAAGGCTTTCCTCTCACCAGCCTGTCCCCTGACCTGTATTACTAGTGTAATAAAATGAGGGCACATTGACATCTCTGGCTAAAGTATTTCTTACTAAATTATTCTACCTTTCCACCTTATGGGAATCGACAAGTAGCAATTAAATCTACGGGAAACATTTTCACTTGCAATCTTAACAATGCTCACATGGCTGGTGTAAGACAGGTCCTGGAAGCTTTCAGCTCTAAAGTGTTGAGTTCACCATCGTGCAAGTGTAAATTCCACCTTATAATCTCATTAAACCAGCAGTTAGCTGTTAAGCTCATCTTAAAAATTTTAAAGAGAGACACAGTTTTAAATCAGACCTGAAGAAGAGTTTTCATATCTAGTGACTTCTGTGAAAGGAAACAGATCACGGTATGTAGACAAAAGAGAGAGAGGGAGGGAGGGAGGGAGAGAGAGAGAGAGAGAGAGACAGAGAGAGAGAGAGAGAGAGAGAGAGAGAGACAGAGACAGAGACAGAGACAGAGACAGAGACAGACAGACAGACAGACACGAAAGCAGGCTCTGACTGATAAAGACGGCTTCTGCTGAAGCTGTAGTGTGTCCCTCGGTACACTTACATTTTTGACAAAAGTCGGACCTTGGCTGCACAGAATCTGTTCTGAGGTTGCCTGCCACGAATCTGAGGACCAGAAATCACTCTTTGGTGGTAAACGCAGCAGATTTTTCTTAGGATTTCACATATACACACACTCTCACAAACAAACATACTTTCACTCAAGCACAAACACACACACACATATTCACACACTCACATTTACACAAACACACACTCACACACATACTATCACACACAAACATGTACACACACTCATACCCAAAGTCATACACCCATTCACATACACACTGACATACTCACACACATTCACATGTACTAACACACACTCAACAAATTTACATGCACTCTCAGACACATATGCTCACACAGACACACATGCTCATACAGACACACGCTCACACTCATACAAATATTCACACATACACGCACATACACACACTCACACATGCACAGTCACACCCACACTCGCAACACACATATTCACATATGCGTGCGAGCGCGCGCGCACACACACACACACAGAGCCATCACCTGTCAAGAAGATGCTTATTTATCAAGATAACTTAGGAACATAATGCAGTTGCATTTGTGTCATTTTGTTGTTATTGACACAAGGAGATAATGGGAAAAAATGATGAATTTAAGGAAACAATAAGTACATATCACAAATTTATATTTGTGATGCTGAGGGCTTATGCTTGTTTTCAATGTCCCACATATGAATGGAGGAGCAAATCCAACCACTTATTTTCTGCAAAAACTCAGAATTTATTCATATTCCCATGTGCCTTTGTTGACACACACACACACAAAAGCCATAGCTCTCACCTCAAAGGGGACAAGAGATTTTTCCTGAGTTACCAATACTCAGGTTATGATACTGACCTAGGAACACAGATTGAGGTTACCCCCAATTCCAACCTGAGGGCTGTTTGATGAAATTTTTATAGTAACAGAACAAGAAAAGTTACAAATTAAGACACTTTTCAAAAACAACAAGAAGGCCAGTTAAAGAAGAAGTGGGAGGAGGAGTAGCCTCATGTTATCTGATGGTATTCCTAGCCTTTTAGTTTGTAGAAGCTGTGGGTTTCTTATGTTGATAACCAAAAGGTTTCTAATCTACTAATCGGAGGATGTTTGTTCAGACACTTAGGTAGGCAAGGCTGACTATTTAGGGGATAAACATAGTCAAAGATAAAATGTAATTAGGCTCCATACCTGCGGCATTCCCAGCTCTCGCCACAATCATTTTATAGTAGGCTAATCCATCTCACAGGGTTCATATGAGGGTGCCATTTCTTTCTGGAAACTTCCATACATGTTATAACAAAGGGGACGGGGGACTCTGGTATGCGCCTCAGACAACATTTCACAGTATTCTTAGCCCCTTGGTTAGGTGGGGACTGAAAGTCTATTTGGAGATTCCCAATGGTCACTTGCCCAGTGGTCACTGAGATATTGAGTCAGGTCCAGGGGAAACAACAAAGACTGTTAAGTTGACTGACACTACCCCAAAAATAATTAGGCTCTGGACCCAAAATATTCCAATTCCTTGATATCACTAAAACATGAGTGATGCTAAGCCCAGTTGCAGATGTCTAATTACCTATTATAGGCAGTTAATATATTTTACTTAATGACCACATTTCAAAAGGATGGCTCCCAGGTCCTAGACAAACACTTTGGTTTTTAAAGCAAGCAACAGTCCCCATTTCACTCAGAAAGCCAGAAATTTCTTTCCCTTAGATTCAATGGGGAGAATGAGTCTCTAGTTGTTATTCTGTATCTGCCTTCACATTGAAAAAGTGCTGTAGAAAATACCAAGTTCAATTTCAATTCATTTTAAGATGCTTAAAGCTAAACTGGATCTAAATCTCTTCTGCAGGTGACATTTTTAAGACCAGCCATTTATTCTGAGGAGGATTCCCACTAATCAGTTGCTAACCAGTGTTTGAAAACAACAACGTAATGGGGACAAGAATTCAGCAGAACATGAAGAGGCTCCTGTACTATTCGCACTGTCCTAGGAATTAGCCAGCCCTAGTAGTTGATCACTAAACTGTTTTATTGTGTTTAAGAACATTTTTAAACACCTTAAATCCATCATTCTTCTGGTGGGCCAACACAGAGGGCAGCTATAACTCAAGTTCAAAACCGTGAAACAAAGATCTAGGGTAACCCTCCAACCTCATGTGATGAACGAATGAGTCTGAAGAGCAGAGAGTTCGGAGTCCAGTCACAGCTTCTCAGCTATTATTGTGGACACTGACTGCCTCCTGGTCTTCTGAAATTAGTTGCTAGAGAGGTATGATTAATTATGCAGAAGGCCCACAATGCCCTTTGCCATAATCATTAATAAATGCAAATTACATGGATTCAGAAAAATATGGTGATGGCTGCAAAGAAAGACAAGAACAATGGCTTCTTTCACTTTTTAATAGACTTGCATTAAAAGTAAAGAAACAGCATAAGGGTTTTTCTCTTTTAAAATGCAACTTTTACAGTGTTGAACCCCTTATGGAACTTGCCCATTTTTCTTTTCCTTTTTCTCTTTGCTTTATTTGAAAGAATAATTTCTTCATCAATAGTACTCAGATGAAAGCAGCTTTGAGCATTCAGAAGAGAACAGAACTGTTTCAAAGCCAAGCTGGTGCCGAGAATACACGATTATCATTTCACCATGAGAGGCCCCAGCTGAGCAGGGGCATTAGCCAAGGTCAGAACAGAAAGATGAGTGCTCCTTAGAATTTCCTACAATAAAACCCATTTTAAACCATTCTCATAAGAGTCTCATGTAAAATGTAAATCCGTGCTCATCTCTTCTTCAGGAGTTCTATCATGGTCCACTTCCTATTATCTTGTCTGGTTTTGAACAAAATGTCAGTCGTTTCATTCTATCAGAGAGAAGGAGTAGATACAAAACTCCATATCCTGAGGTTACAGAGAATGTAAGCGGACACCAGGAGCTGGAGTTCATTTGCTCTTGTCATTTCGTTTTCTTAGGATTTTTGCTGTTTGCCGTCACCAACTTCAAATCTAAACAAAGGCAGTTAGAAAACTGTCATGGAATATAATTAATGTACTAGACTTTTATGCTATTTATACAAATGTGTTTAACTTTATTTGGTTAAAAAAAAATACCATGCCGGTGATTGAGATGCATCTTTAAATGGTGTTTTAATGTATACCACTTTGCAAAAATCTGTACAAATGAAAAAACCTTAAGTCAACAAAATGCTTCCCCAATACACATGTCCCACTATTCACATAGAACTATCATCTGTTAATCCCACCAAAGAGTTATTCAAATGCTACTTTGTTCTACTACCCGATTTGATTGAATAAACCATTCTTGTAACTTAAAAATACACAAATATTTTAAATGTGTTTTTCCCTAGACAGTAAAAACGTTAGTGATATAGTGATCATTTTGAGAGGGTGCATATGTAATAAAATTGTAGTTATCTATATACAGGTGCTATTTGTTTGTGGCTATATGCATATAAGTGCAGGTGCCCCTAAAGCCTAGACAAAAGTATCTGATCCCCATGGAAATGGAGTCACAGGTAGCTGTGAGTCCCCAGTATAGGAATGAATTTTCAGTACTCTAAAAGAACAGTATGAGCATTTAAACATTGAACAATCTCTCCAGACTCTGGAGTGACTTTTTAAGGAAATGGACATAATGTCTTTCATTTCCTGCCTTAAGTCCTTGTGAAAATGAAAGAATGTTTTTCAAGAGCATAAGTGGGTTTACCCTATATAGACGGATACAGATTCTCTCTGATGCTTTCCCTTATCAGACAAAAAGCCCAGTACCAAGTTTGAAATATTGTCCTTTGATCAGGGATTCCCACAGATTCTCTCCCACAGACAAACAACAACAAAACCCAGAGCATTACAATTGCTGTGTGATGTCTACTAGAACTAGACGGTAAGACACTGTCACTGAACACATCATATAGTTGAGTCCTAAGACACTGGAGATATCAAGTAGTTACTAATGTACAAACTTCCTTCCTACTTGTTAGCTTCCATAGTGCCTAAAGTTGCTATACACGAATAGTTATCAGTACTCTTACCCAGCTGTGAACCCTGCTAACTGCAATAATAATATAACTGGATATACTCACTGGTGAAACAGTGGCATGAATGTGATGGAGGTTAACCAACTACATTCTGTCTAGCCTTAAGACTTGCTCTACAGATTAATATTTATGCCTGTACTCAAATTTAGCCAACAATCCTGGGCTACGGTGGTCATTGACTAGGGGAGAGCATATCACCACACTCTGTTAAACAGATTTAGTATCCAACAACCTTCTAAATACACATCTCTATATTCATGCATTGGTGCAGGTCTCAACTCTCATCAGCAGCACTTCCTTTTGAGAACAGTTTATACATACTGAATATATATATATATATATATATATATATATACACATATATATGGATATATACATATATATGGGTATATATGTGTGTATATATATATATGGATATATACATATATACCCATATACATGGGTATATATGTGTATATATATCTGAATGAATTCACAGGAACTTTATTTGAATGGACAAGACTTGCACAAGATCAAGCCAGTGAAAATTCCAGCATAACCAAGGAGCATTATCAGTTGAAGTCCAGTGGGCAGGGAAAGCCAGTTCTCTTTAGGGAAGTGGCCTCTGATAGATTACCTGTGTTCCAGTGGATAACCCTATATCCACACTTAGAATCAGAGTGGATAACCCTATATCCACACTTAGGATCAGAACTGATGGAGCTCACTGGATTTTGAAAAGAATATACAATGTTATGAGGGTGATATAGTAGAGACACAGAATAGAGAGTAAATAGTTAATATGCGCAAAACACACTTGATGTGTTTGAATGAGATGTCTCTCATAATCTTAGGCATTTTATTACAGGGTCTTCAGTTGGTCACAGTATTCAAGTAGGGTTTAAGTGGTCTATTACCTTACAGTAAGAAGCAAGTCGCTGGAGTAAGCTTTGAGAGTTCAAAGACATGAGCTACTCCTGTATCACTCTTTGTGCTTGGCAATTACAGTTTGAAGATACAAAACCCCACTTCCTGACTTCACTCTCATGCATCCACACTATCATTATAGACTCTTATCCATCCACAACAATAAGCATAAGTCAACCCTTCCTTCTATGCATTGCATTGGTATAGTATTTTATCATAGAAATAGAAAAGTAACTTACACAGACATTGGCAGTAAGAATAGGCCCTTGTGAAGAACCTAACCATTGTTTTTTGAGGAATGTGGAAAATGTTGAGACTTTGGACCAGAGAAACAGTTAAATGCTGTAAACAGAACTTAATAGGCCATCCTAGTCGAACCCAGAAGACAGCACTGCTAAAAAGCAATGTGGATCATGGAAGAAAAAAAAATACAAAATTTACAATTTGGAGACAAAAAGAATGCTGGCAAGTTTAATGCTTCAGCCAAAATTCTGCAAAAAGAGAGGCTGCAATACCTAAGGACATTATTGTCAAATGGCGAAGTCCTAAGTTTGGAACAGGAATCCAAAGAAGGGTGCCCTCAGGACAAGATCCCACCCAGCTAAGCTTCCAACTTGTAAAGAAGATTATATGGTATTTTCTGTCCACAGAAAGCTGCAATCAATAGATACTGCTAATGTGATTCAAGGGGACCAGGGTCCACCCCAAGCTGTTTGCCATTCATGACAGAATTGTCCACATAGCACTTGGTTCTAGAAGAAGACGGTCTTGGAAGTTACTGAGACCAGTTAATGTGTGACAGGAGAATTCCTGCATGAAGTACCTGAGAGGCCATCTGTGCAAAGCTATGAAAGTAAAAGCTGGTTTTCAGTGGAGACCTCGAGATGTTGAGGATGCCAGAGCCATGGGACACCTGCCAGAGAGAGAGCTGAACGCAGGGAGTGAAACTAGCTCAAAAAACAGAAGTATGTTCGAATCAGCAAAGTGAAAGGGAATCTAAACCCTTTGACACCACACATGGTGCTATGGCATTTGGCGTTTTCCATGATGGGTTTTAGTCTTATTTTCTCATTATGCCCTCATTTCTTTTTTGGAATAGTAATACATATTATATACCATTGTATGTTGGTAGTATACAATTTGCTGGAGTGGAAACTTCTATTTTCTTTGGAAAGTTAGTTATGTCAAATGATGTTTTGCTGGGGTACACAGGTGAAAGGATGTCTTGCTAAAGCAGATACATAAAAGAATGTTTTCCTGAAGCAGACACAGGTTAAAGAATGTTTTGAAATATCAACCCAAACACATGAAAGGACCCCACAGACAGTGCAAGATGAGCACTGAGCACTGGATTGGCTTGCTTTGCCTATCTATTCTTTGCTACTGACATGTGTGTATTGGTTCACCTTACGTCAAGTTACTGAGCTCAACTTGGGTAATGATACCATTGAGAGAAACTCACCCAAGTACTGTTTGTGAGGTTCCAGCAGCAGCGTGCATCTTCCATGACGTCACCTCAAGCTGGTTGGTGAGTCTTGCAGCTTCTTCAGGATTGAACTACAGTTGCTGGTTCGTGCCTGGTGTCTGCCTGGGGAAAGGACTGGACGGCAGCTGCCAATTTGTGTTCACTGTCTGCCTGCCTAGAGGACTGGTCTGCAGCTTCTAAGTCTTGTTTGATGTTTGCTACAGGACTGAACTGCTGAGAAAGAAGATCTAGCTTGTTACCAAAGAACTATGGCTTAACAGGTCCGCTTCCCCCATACCTTAATAACTTTTCTCTTCCACTACCTCTGCTGGGTGGGGGGCTAGAGGCAAGGATGAACCCTCATTAAAAGTAGGTTGCCACCGGGCGGTGGTGGCGCACGCCTTTAATCCCAGCTCTTGGGAGGCAGAGGCAGGCGGATTTCTGAGTTCGAGGCTAGCCTGGTCTACAGAGTGAGTTCCAGGACAGCCAGGACTACACAGAGAAACCCTGTCTCAAAAAACCAAAAAAAAAAAAAAAAAAAAGTAGGTTGCCAAAAGTGTATTCCTACAATTTGCTTTTTAATTTTACAGGGGATTGCAATTAAGAGGATCCTTTGAGTCTCTGAAGACGCTTTGAAGTTTAAAGTAATACCCAGACTGTGGAACTTTGGGTACTATTGAAGCTGGACTAAATGCAGTTTGAGTTATAATATGGCCACAAGCCTGTGGTAGTCAGGAAGTGGAATCTGGTTGTTTAAATGAGATATCCCCCATAGTCTTGGGCATTTGATCCTTTGGTTCCAAAATGGTAGTTACTATCTGGGAGCTTTGGAAATGAGTCACTGGGGCAGGTTTTATGAGCTTAAAGACTCAAGAACTCCTATCTCACTCTCTGCTTTCTGTTTTTGGTCCAAGATGTGACCTTTTAGCTTAATACTGCAGATGCCATGCCTACCACTTCCCTGTGATGGCCATGGACTCTTATCGGTCTGGAACCAAAAGCCCAAATAAGCTTTTCCTCCTTTAAAAAATCTTGATCATAGTGTTTCATCATAACAATTCAAAAGTAACTAATACATCATCTATGACCTAGGAATGATAATATTAAATATTAATTTTACCAAAAGATTAAATTAAGTTTCTGTTCCAAACTAAAATCTCCCAGAAGGGCCTCATTTTTATTTTCACTTTGTAAAATACAGCCTTGAACACATGTGGCAACCACTGCTGAAATTCACAGGCAACAAGCAGGAGCATGTGCAACAAAGGGCCTTCAAAAGACAAGCTTGGTGGTGATGGCTGCCAGCCAGAATCCTTAGAAGGAAGGAAAATCGTTAATGAGTGAAGGTTCCGAGCTCTTGTACCAGCTGCTTTATATGTGGTCTTGAGATTTTTAAAAAGGCAGTCATTTATCAGGAGCCTGGAAAGTTAATCAATATTTAAGTAAATGTCTCTTTTCCTGAGTCCTAGTAGAAGGGAAAGAAGAGTGTTCCAGGCACACATCAAGCAGGATTGGTATTGTTCATACAAAGAGACATGAAGGGTTATGGACTATTAGATGTTGGTCATGCAATTAAGGAGAACTGGCTACAACAAACAGTGCTACGAAGTGGCAGAAAATAGGAATGCAACGTAATGGTCCTTGCAATGAAAGTTCGGTTTTCTATAGTGACTCAGAACTTCATCCAAATACAACAGCACCACGTGGTCAGCTATGATAACTTTACTAGTTTAAAGAAACATCTAATACAACTTGAGAATATGAATGCACAGAAAATAAGGCGAACACAGTAGAACAAATCCACAAGTAATATGCCACAGTAAAAGTAGAGTATCCAAGATAGGAACATTAGAAAACCATTGATCAACAAAGGAACAATGCCCAGATGGTTAGATGTCAGTAGATGTCCCATAGAAATAAAATTGTCCAAGAAAGGGAGCCTTAATCAGAAACATCATGATTCGTAAATATACTAAATGTATATGTGCATAATATATACATATATGTACATGCATATACTTATGCATGTACTTATGCATGTACATATACACATACACATATACATAATATGGAAAGAGCTGGGGAGGTAAAGAATGACACCTCAAACACTAAACAACAATAGTATGCAAGTTAGGGAAAGGAAAATTCATTTAGTATTACTTAAGATTCTTACATTGGGAAAAATAAATTCAATATTGTATTTATTAATTAATAAATTATTTCATAGGAAAGAATTATAGAATTTCCAAAACAGTTTTCTGGAAGAAAGATGTTATACACAAGAACATAATTTTATTAAATTATTTTATTTATAATTTAATTACAACATTTCTCCTTTCTCTTTTCTCCCTCTACACTCTCTTATATACCCCTTCTACTCTTCTTGAAATGCATGACCCTTTCTTCACTATATATTTGTATATAAATTTATATATAAGCATATATAAACTTACATATATTTATATATCAATTTATATTTACATTTATATTTATTATTATATATATATTATACTTAATATATAAACTTATATTTATATATAATTATGTATGTGATATATTTTAAAAATATTGCCCCTAAAGATATGCTATATATATATATTAAATATATTAACATATTTTCATTTAGATTTATATTTACATATATGTAATTTTATATTTATATATACATATATAAAAATATATGTGCATACATATACACATATATATGTACATATACATATATACATGCTTATATGCACATATATAAACATATAAATTTATATGTATAAGGATATACTTCTAAATACAACCTAAGAATCAATTTTTAAAACATCAATCCTAAAAAATAACCTAAAGGAATAAACCAAATTTTTTAATTATAAAAAAAAAGAACAGATACAAAATACAATGCAGAATCTTAGTAGTAAATAGAATATTATGGAATGTATAACTGATATAAGTAGCTTAGAACTTCTATACAAAGATGTTTGTGTTAGATTAGGTCAGCAGTTATCAATACACACCACATTTCTTGAATCAGAAATAAATAATTTGCTTAACACTATTTTTATAGTAATTTTAAGGTGTCACTGTCTTTTGTCCTGTTTCTCACAAATATGCAGCTGAGTTTTATAGATACTTTTAACACATAGGATACTGTAAAACAAAAAATACAAATGTGGAAAAAGTAATCCATTGATCTTTTATTTAGATTCAGGAAACTAAGGGCAGCTAAATTGTCTCAGAAGAAAGATGTTATACACAAGACTATGAAGTGAGTTGAAAGTAAAAAAAGTAATGAGATTGTGGGATAGTTATTTCTTCTAATTGGACTATTCCTTCCGAGAGAGGAGAGGGAAGTGTTTATAAGACTGAAAACTCTAATTAAATTTATAAGCAAGGTACCTCTCCAAAGTGTGAAAGGTGTAAGCAGCTGCACGGGTGGGTAGGCTCTCAGGGAGAAGCTACTGGCAAGTTTTACTGGAGCAGTAAGAATGCAGCTCCTGAAGTATTGCCCATGTGGGGAGTGGTTTTACGATGGTATAGCTTCTTGTATGTCACCATGCTCCTGTAAGTAACCTCAGCAAACTTGTGCATGTCTGTTTAGGAAGAGCCATGCAGCATGAGTAAATATTTTAAAGATGAAAGTGAAATAGCCATATTGACTTCAAACAAAATGGTTAAAACTGCTCTTCCAAAGGTCCTGAGTTCAACTCTCAGCACATGGTGGCTCACAACCATCTGTAATGGGATCTGATGCCCTCTCCTGGTATGTCTAAAGACAGCAACAGTTTGCTGATAAACATAAAATAAAATGCATGCTTTATGGGAGAGGGGTGTATAAAATAATATAATTTGTAAAGTAACAGAAAACCTTATTGCTAGCACATATTTAAACAAATTCAAATTCCATACCAAAAAAAAAGAACAAAACACAAACATTAAAATAGTGGGGGATTGAGCATACTTCTTTCCATAATGGTGGAATACAGACATGTAGGCATCTAGCAGGCAAAGAGGAATCAACTCACTTTCAATTCAGAGTGTTTCCTTCTTGGCAGAACAAACCATGGGCTGAGCCTTCAGAGAAAGCTGCTTAACGAGACCTCAGCCAGGGAATCCAGAAATAGTCAGTCCCACAGATGTGCAGATCACAAGAAAGAAACTTAAGAAACAGGAAATGGTTGAGCAATGACTCTTCCAGAGATCATAACTATTCTACTACTGAACTCAAGAATAATGAGTCAGGTAAGATGCCAGGTGACAATGTGTAAAGGTTTCTGGTAAAAATAATGAATGACCTCAAAGAGGACACAGGCAATCAGATGAACTCAGTCCAGGCCATTGGGGGAAAAAAATCATCAAGATAGATGGAAAGTCAAACAATACACACTATTAAATATCTAATGAGTTCAGGAGGGAACAGTAACGCTAACTTTAATAAGAACTCGATCATAAAAAAAAAATCACAAATCAAAATTATTGTAAGATAGTAAAAGAAGTCTAAGAAGAAAATCCAACGTTTTAAATGCTTGTGTTAGAAAGGTGGATAAAGATGTAACTATGTGTTTCAAGTCAAACCGAAAACCAGTGTAACCAAAGAAAAATGGAAAGAATTGAAAACAGCAAAGTAACTCTGAAGTAGGGAACAAAGATATCGTTGATAGAAAGGATGAATATATTCAAAAGAACATTCGTTTAAAGATTAAAGAAACAAACTAAATCCTATACACATCAGGAAAATTTCAAAAATAATATCAAATGTGATGTATTCAACAATTAAAACAATTTTCAAAGACAGTATGAACAATACTATGTATATAGACATATACATATTTCAAGATGAGAAATCAGAGGTTAATCAGGACGTTCTTCCCAGAAACCTTTCTGTGGTGGAGGTCCCCAGTTACTGTTGGTTTGCTAGGAGGGCACACAGGGCTCAGGGTATTTTGCCATGCTCCTGTCTCACAGTCAACAGTCAGCAGAAGAAGAAGGTACCTGGAAGAAAGCTCAGGAAGGACTTCAGGCCTCCTTCTCAGTCACAGAGGACACACTTATTCCCTCTAGGGATAAGCAAAAATGGTGCATGAGAGGTTTAGAGTACCACAGAAATGTCTTACATTATTTCACTTAAAAAAATGTGCCAGAGGCAGATCTTGGGTGGCAGCTCTGCCCCCAACCTCCAAGAACCCAGAGGAAGCAGGGATCCCAGGAGCTCAAACTCAGGCAGTATCTTAGGTAAGCAGACAGCAGCGCCCGCCCTAAACAAGGAGTAACTGGGATCCACAAGGACCCGGGAAGTCACTCCCGGCCGGGAACATTGGTTCCTTCCTGTCTGGGCCAGAGCACTGAGCAGATCTTGGGTGGCAGCTCTGCCCCCAACCTCCAAGAACCCAGAGGAAGCAGGGATCCCAGACGCTCTAACTTGGACAGTGTCTTAGAAACTAGTTCTCAGATCTGAGGCCTGGATCAGACCTCTGCCAGGTCTGCTGTTGTGTGGACCCCGGATTCCACCTGAGACATACTGGAAGGTCCACTCAATCCAGAGCCACAGAGGAACAACTGAACTCAGAGCGTCAGACAACATATCCTGAGATATTCTAGAGGAGACACTGCACCCAGAATAGCAGACACCTAGCTGGACTATTACCTTGGAGGCACCATATCCTGAGGCATCCTAGAGGTAACACTATAATCAGTGCAGCTGGAAAAAGATCACAGAGACATCTGGACCCCTAGGAGATCAGACACAAGCTAGGTAACTGGAAAGACAGGCCTCAGTCAGAGACAGCAAGTACAGGCAGCACTAGAGTTAACCAGATGGCAAAAGGCAAGAGCAAGAACATAAGCAACAGAAACCAAAGTTACATGGCATCATCAGAACCCAGCTCCCCCATCAGAGTAAGCCCTGAACACCCCATCACACCAGAAAAGCAGGAATCAGAATTAAAATCACTTCTCATGATGATGATAGAGGGCTTTAAGAAAGACATAAATAACACTCTCAAAGAACTTAAGGAGAGCACTGGTAGACAGATAGAAACCCTTAAAGAGGAAACACAAAAATCCCTTAAGGAATTGCAAGAAAATGCAACCAAACAGGAGAAGGAATTAAACAGATCAATGCAGGATCTAAAAATGGAAGTAGAAACAATAAAGAAATCACAAAGGGACAATACCCTGGAGATAGAAAACCTAAAAAAAAGATCAGGAGTCATAGACACAAGTATCACCAACAGAATACAAGAGATGGAAGAGAGAATCTCATGTGCAGAAGATACCATGGAAAACATTGACACAACTGTCAAAGAAAATGCAAAATACAAAAAGCTACTAACCCAAAATATACAAGAAATCCAAGACACAATGAGAAGGCCAAACCTAAGGATAATAGGTATAGATGAGGGGGAAGACACCCAACTTAAAGGACCAGTAAATATCCTCAACAAAATTATAGAGGAAAACTTCCCTAACCTAAAGAAAGAGATGTCTATAAATATACAAGAAGCTTACAGAACTCCAAATAGTTTAGACCAGAAAAGAAATACTTCCCGCCATATAATAGTCAAAACATCAAATGTACAAAACAAAGAAAAAATACTAAAAGCAGTAAGGGAAAAAGGCAAAGTAACATATAAAGACAGACCCATAAGAATTACACCAGACTTCTCACCAGAGACCATAAAAGCCAGAAGATCCTGGACTGATATCATACAGACCCTAAGAGAACACAAATGCCAGCCCAGACTACTATACCCAGCAAAACTGTCAATCATTATTGATGGAGAAACCAAAATATTCCATGACAAATCCAAATTTACACAGTATCTCAACACAAATCCAGCACTTCAAAGAATAATTGGTGGAAAACTCCAACACAAGGAGGGAAACTACAACCTAGAAAATGCAAGAAAGTAATCTTCCAAAAACCCCAAAAGAAGATAGTTACACAAACATATCTCCACGGATGTTAGCCCAAAAGCTTGGATTAGCGAAGACTCAACCCACAGACCACATGAAGCTCATGAAGAAGGAAGACCAAGAGGGGATGCCTCAGTTCTACTTAGAACGAGAAACAAAAATGCTCAAAGGAGCAAATAGGGAAACAAAACATGGAACAGAAACTGAAGGAGAGACCATCAGGAGACCATTCCACCTGGGTATTCACCCCATGTATAGCCACCTAAGCTAAACACAGTTGTGGATGGCTGGAAGTGCATAATGTGAGGAACATGATATAGCTGTCTCCTTAGAGGTCTGCCAAAGACACCTCAGAGGACGATGCTCACAGTTAACCACTGATATGATCAGGGGTTTCCCAATGGAGAACTTAGTGAGAGGACTGAAGGAGCAGAAAGGGTTAGTGACCCCAGGTGGAAAGCAACAATACCAAACAACCAGAGCCCCCCAGGATCTAAACCACCAGCCTGGGAACACATAGGGAGGTACCCAAGACTCCAGAGGTATATGTAGGGAAGGATGGCCTTGTCGGACATAGGTGGGAGAGGAGTTTCTTGGTCCCATAAAAAAAAAAAAAATGAACACACAGTGGGGGGGGGGGATGTGAGGGCGGGGAGGGGATAGTGAGGGGGGTAGGTGTGGTCACTGCCTCATAGACGCATGAGGAGGGGGATGGGATAGGAGGTTTCTGGGTGGTGGGAGGAAGTGGGGTAAGGGGATAAAATCTGAAACGTAAATACTACAACCAATTTTAACAAGCAGGAAAAAAAAAGTCATCAGAACTAACATCTTTAAAAAAAAATGTCAGCCCCCTGGGGGTGGGACTTTTTTTTTTCTTGATACTAAAACTTGTTCTGAGAATTGTATATTGCAGAATACACAGCCTTGGTGTATCTACTCATCAAGCATACTGAGCAGACCTGCCCAAACCTCTGATGTCCTGGAATTCCATCTGGATTCAGTGAAGACACAGCATCAGAGGCTTATCAACTTACTCTTCCCCCCACCCCTCTTCTAAAATCTCAACGCCCTTAATCAGCTTGAAGAAGTTAATGAAGAGTCAGCGCCCCTATTCCCTGAGCTTGGGGACTAATGTGGTTAATAATGGTCTGTCTTTCTAGGGAAAAGTAGTGGTTTTGTTGGAACAGAGGGGATTAGCTAGGACTTATTGCATAGCCATAACCTATTGGTAGAAATCTGTATAATTATTATCAAGATGAAGTTATAATTTCTTAAATGGTACAAAATTTACTTTGATTTCAAATTTAAGGTTTTCATTGGCATGAGCCTCTTATTAATATAAAAATGAGATGAATATTGATACTCTCATGGGCATTGTGCCTGTATAACACATTTAGGAACACAAGGCCTAGACCCAGCCCTTTTTTTAACTTTTTTAACTGATTTGGGACAGTTAACCTATGAGTTAAGGGACTATAGCAAATTCATGGTTTTGAGTTTATTGTTAGGGTGTTTTCCATATTTTATTTAGAAATAGCTAAGAGGAGTGAACAGACAACAGTCCAGGTTACCTTACATGGATAGTTGGTTTTCAAAACATCAGAAGTCCATAGAACTGATGCTACAAATATTTATATATTAATGTTCATTTTTATTAGAGACCTGTCTGCTCCTGACAGCTTCCTGTCTTGGATTCTAAGAAGAAATTGAGCATCCTTGGAGATACTCCAGTTGTGTGGTGACAGCCACTAGGCAAGAATTGCCTCTTCCCATCTACAGACAAATTACTGTCCAGAAAAGGACACACATGCAGAATAGTCAACTGATTATATCTGCCTAGACAGAGTAATCAGCCCTTAATAATCCTGCATCCCTAAGGTCTGTCAGATGATTCTGGGCCAGAAGGCTGAAGATTTGATGCTCCAACGTTCTGTAGTATAGGGGCTTTTCAGGTGTTCAGCGATCTCTATAAATTGGCTAAGTTTTAGAAGCTATGCTTAGTGCTTCCCATAACTTCAGTTAACTCAGTCATTCTGGATTTCTGATAGGGTTGAAGACCTATAGTCTCATAACCAATCCCGGCTATTTACTTTGAGAGAAAAGATCTGAGTAGATGGTTTTCAGCTGACATTCATTCTAAAGCCAAAAAGCCAGGATCAAAAGTAAGTGTTTTAGTTAGAAGAGATGACAGAGGTTCTGGTTAGTCAACAGAATGATGGACTGGGTATTAGGACTATCTTGTACCTCACTGGTACAATTAGGAATAAGTATGCTCTAATTGTATTATGAGAGAAAAGTTCTACTTTAACAGGAAGAGTGATATGTAGGAGGAGCTAAGTGGGGAGGAGTACTGAGAGGAAGAGATGGAGTAAGGAGAGAAGATGAAGGAGAGGAGAAGCTAGGTGATGAGATCGAGAAAGAGAGAGGGGACATGGAGGCAGATGTTCACATGTCTCCACCAGTCAAAGATAGTTTTTATATCTAGGTTGGGTATTGGGTTATGCTTCTGATTGAGCATTACCAAACTTATAAATCCTTTGATTAACATTTTAAAAAAATCATATAAAAGCAAAAAGGAAAGGGGGGGCATGGGACAGGGGTGTTCTAGGGAGGGGAAATGTGGAAAGAGGATGGCATCTTAAATGTAAATAAAATATAAAATAAAATTTAAAAAAAGAAAAAAAATGTGCCAGAACAGTTTCTAGCTACATTCTACCCCAACTGCTACAAGCAAGTCACTTAAATCTACAAATTCTTTTAAATTATCTATCAGCATGTAAGAGGCAATGTTCTTAAATTCTACAATAACTGAATTGACAGCCTCTGTCTCTTTGTATGCATATTATTTGTAACATTTATAAATGTTATTCTTACCTTAACAGACTTAAAAAAGAAAACAATGTCAGTAGACAAGACTAGTTTTTTCTTTGGAAAAAAAGAATATAATATTTATTTATGCTTTATGAAACAGAATATAATTGCTATACTCTAAGAACAAAAATAAATCTATTTGCCTAACAAAAATCTATCACAAATATACTGCAAGAATTATCGTTAGTGGGTATTTTATGAATATCCTTAGAATCAGAAGTAAGTGAGAGGAATGGAGGTGTTCTATTTTGTTTTTCTATTTCTGTGATAAAACAGAGAGACAAAAGCAACTTGAAAAGGAAAGTGTTTGTTTTGTTTATACATTCCAATGCTTCACGGAGGGAAATTGGGTCAGGAACTGGAGGTGTGAACCTGGAAGCATTAGCTAAAGCAGAGACCACAGAAGGGTGCTGCACACTGGCTTGTTCTTCATGGATTTATCAGCTTTCTCTCTTATACCATCCAGTGCCTTCGGCCTAGGGTTGGCAGTGTACAATAGGATTTGCCTTCTTATATTGATCATTGATCAGGAACTCTTCCCAGATGATCCTAGTTTGTAGCAAATTGACAAAAAAAAAAAAAAAAAAAAAAAAAAACCAACAACTAACCAATACAGGGATAGTTAAATTATAAAATTATTAAATTATAAAAGATAGGCATACTTTCTATTGCTACTTAGAACCAGTGTCATTTTTTTAAAAGTACTACATGATTCTGGATGGTGAAAAGCAGATAACAAGGAATGTGAAGAATAGAAAACAAGAAATACAGCACATATTTATAGGCTTTTTCCTATAAAATATTAGAATTTATGAACAGGTATAGCAAGTTTACTAGATATGCAAGAGTAATACAGAAAAAAAAAGTTATGTTTATGTGCACTAGTAATTATGATTTAGAACATGTAACTTGAAAGGCACATTATAAAATCGATGGGAGATATTTTATATCTAGGAATAAAATTAACCAAAAATATATAATCTTACATTAAAATGTAAAAGTTTATTGAAAGACTTTTAAAATCTATATATATGGAGAGCAATAAGTTGCTTGAGGATAGAAAGTTGTAAAAAAATGATAGGATTTTAATTCTATGAAAATTGATTTATTAATTCAATATAACAATCAAACTTCTATAACTGTTCTCTACAAAAGCTGAGGAGCTAAAACTAAGTTGTATATTGGAGAACAAAGAACCAAGAACTGCCAAGATATTTCTAAAACAGAAAACATTATTTCTGTCGTAATACAAAAAGATCCCTAAATATATCCATGAGGAAGGCACAAGTAATTAAGTCCATAATTGAATGTTTTAGCACCTAGGTTTTAAAAACAATCTGATACTGCCAAGATGTTTAGTAACTAGAGAATCTATTCAAGGCTTTTATGCAGATTTGACTGGAATCTAAGTTGGAAGAGGTACTTTTAAAAATATATAATGTTCTCTTATATATGTAAACATTAGTGTTACTGATAACCCAGCAACTCGACTATGAGAAACACACTGTAGAATTTCACAGGTACTCACACAAGCACACACACAAGAATGAATAATATATACATACATGTATATTTACATATTTACAAATACCAGGAGACTGTATACAAACACACATATGAAATGACACAGTCTACAAAGGAGACAGGAAACAAAACCTTATGTGCCTACTCAATAGAAAGATATCGCATGCAAATGTGCATGTACTAACAGTTCTGAATGAATGCATCATTAACATAAGTTAAATTATTATACACAACATAAACTATTAAACATAACTGTCTAGAAGATTCTTGAGTGCAGTGTGAAATTTAATAGTTCACTGTGAATTAACTTGTGAACACCCAAGTCTTCTGTAGGATCAGGGTTAAGGAGCATGTTCCTGAGAAGAAACATGTCTTCCTGACACACACATCTAGATGGGATGGAATAATGTCCATAAAGAGGAGTGGCCAACTGTCGAGAGGAGCGTCCAGAACTAAGTACAACGAGGGAAGCATCCACGTGAAAGATCTGGCATGTATACCAGCAGTGATGGCGTTGTGGACATGTGTCTTGCTTCGCATATTCAAACCTGAGCTTCAAGAAGAAGGCCTGTTTATATTATCAGATCTTTTCACTGAGATACCCTGAAACAGTGACAACCCAAATTATGAGTATGCTTCAATCCCAAATTTGGTTTATTAACATCATTCTCCAGTAAACACAACCAGGGCATATTGGCTAAATGGATAATATCTTGGCAGCTTCAAGACCCCAGTATAGAAGAATTTCAAACATCATTTTGAGCCAAAAATTAATAAAAGAAAGGATGAATTGAGAATGCTAGTGTGTTAAAAAGATAAAAGTTCCAGCATGAATGATGTTTCCCTGAACAAATCCAGAACAATTTAAACATTGAAATCATCAATGATGGATGTAATAAATGTAATAAATGTAATAGATGGATATAATAAATGAATTAAAGGAATCTATCAGTGTAATTAACAAAGTTTCATGAGTCATATTCTGGATACATGATTTTGAAGGCCCTCCATACAAAATTACATTCATCACAAAAGAGAATAAATAACCCTATAGCAGAACCCTGGTGGGGACCATTTTAATCACGTGATTAAAATTAATATGGCCAGGCCTAGAAGCAACTGAAGTCATTTCTTATATAATGGAATGCATTGTGAACACAGAGATCACTTTGTGAAATGTCTGCCAAAGTTACTTACTCGGGAGGAAACATAAACTCAAACTGAGACACTTAGACAAAACTCCAAGTCAAGCCTTTTAAAGAGTCATCACAAAAGCTAAGAAAACACCAAGGACCAATAGAAGACAAAAGGGAAAACCTACATGCACTGTGGCATTTGAACTCACCACTTTCACTCGAGGGCATTATTACAATAATCTGTAAGTCAGAATGAAGATCACCTATTAGATGGAAATAGTGTATCCGCTATAGTTTAATGATTTTGATGGTCACATGGCACTTAAAAATGGCACCCTTCTTTTGTTAAATACATACTAACACATTCAGAGATGATGGGACCTTAAGTTCACAAATTGTTTTCACGACTTCTGGTCTAGGCCAGAGCACTGAGCAGATCTTGGGTGGCAGCTCTGCCCTCAATCACACAAAACCCAGAGGAAGCAGGGCTCCCAGGAACTCTAACCTGGGCAGTATCTTAGGTAAGCAGACAGCAAGGCCCACCCCAAACAGGGAGTATTTGGGACCCACAAGGACACAGGAAATCACTCCCAGCCCTGAGCACTGGTTCCCTTTGGTCTGGGCCAGAGCACTAAGCAGATCTTGGGAGGCAGCTCTGCCCCCAATCTCTAAGAACCCAGAGGAAACAGGACTCCCAGAGCTATAACCTGAGCAGCATCCTGTCTGCCCTTGAGCACTGAGCAGATTTTGGGCCCCAGCGCTTACCCCAGTAATTACACCCACCCCACACAGTTCTGATACAACCAAGATAATAGGAAAGACAGGCTCCAGTCAGGGACATGGCAGGTAGCACTAAAGAGATACAGATGGCAAAAGGCAAGCACAAGAACATAAGCATCAGTAACCCAGGGTACTTGGCATCATTAGAACCTAGTTCTCCCACACTAGAAAGTCCTAAATTCCCCATATCACCAGGAAAGCAAGATTCAGATTTAAAATCACTTCTAATGATGATGATAGAGAACTTTAAGAAGGACATAAATAACACTCTCAAAGAATTTGAGGAGAACACAGGTAAACAGGTAGAAGCCCTTAAAGAGGAAACACAAAGATCCCTTAAAGAATTACAAGAGAACATAACCAAACAGGTGAAGTAATTGAACAAAACCATCCAGGACATAAAAATGGAAGTAGAAACAATCAAGAAATCACAAAGGGAGACTACGCTGGAGATAGAAAACCTAGGAAAGAAATAAGGAGTCATAGACACAAGAATCACCAACAGAATACAAGAGATAGAAGAGAGAATCTCAGGTGTAGAAGATACCATAGAAAATATTGACACAACTGTCAAAGAAAATGCAAAATACAAAAAGTTCTTAACACAAAATATCCAGGAAATCCAGGACACAATGAGAAGACCAAACCTAAGGATAATAGGTATAGATGAGAGTGAAGATTCCCAAATTAAAGGGCCAATAAATATCTTCAACAAAATTATAGAAGAAAACTTCCATAATCTAAAGAAAGAGATGCCCATAAACATACAAGAAGCTTATAGAATGCCAAATAGACTAGACCAGAAAAGAAATACCTAACATCACATAATAATCAAAACATCAAGTGCACAAAACAAAGAAAGAATATTAAATGCAGTAAGGGAGAAAGGCCAAGTAACATATAAAGGCAGACCTATCAGAATTACAACAGATTTCTCACCAGATACTATAAAAGCTAGAAGATGCTGGACAAATGTCATACAGACCCTAAGAGAACACAAATGCCAGCCCAGGCTACTTTACCCAGCAAAACTCTCAGTTACCATAGATGGAGAAATCAAGATATTCCATGACAAAACCAAATTTACACAATATCTTTCCACAAAACCAGCATTACAAAGGATAATAGTGGGAAAGCTCCAATACAAGGAGGGAAATTATACCCTAGAAAGAGCAAGAAAGTAACCCTCTTCCAACAAATCCAAAAGAAGATAGCCACACAAAGATAACTTCACCTCTAATAACAAAAATAACAGGAGACAACAATCATTGTTCCTTAATATCTCTTAACATCAATGGACTCAGTTCCCCAATTAAAAGACATAGGCTAATGGACTGGATACATAAACGGGACCCAGCATTTTGCTGCATACAGGAAACCCACCTCAGTGCAAAGACAGACTCTACCTTAGAGTAAAAGGTTGGAAAACAATTATTCAAGCAAATGGTCCTAAGAAACAAGCTGGAGTAGCCATTCTAAAATCTCCAGCCCGAGAACACGGGGGGAGGGGGGGACTCATGGCTCTACCTGTATAGGTAGTTGAGGGTGGCCTTGCCAGGCATCAGTGGACGTGGACAGCCTTGGTACCTGAAAGTTTGGATTCCCTAGTGTTGGGAAATTGCAAGAGCAGGGAGGCAGGAATGAGAGGATGGTGGGAGCACACCCTCATAGTAATTGGAGGGGGGAATGGGGTAAGGGGTTAGACATCAGTGGAAGTGGAGGGCCTAGGTGCCCGAAAGTTTGGATTCCCTGAAGTTGGGAAATTTGAGAGCAGGAAGGCAAAAATGGGAGGATGGTGAGAGCACACCCTCATAGAAACTCCCAAAATTATATGGATTAGACATGACAGAGGCAGGCTGCCAGAAGACTAGATTCCAGAATTCAAACAATTATCTTGATACTAAAATTTGTTTTGAGAATTGTATATTGCAGAATACATAGCCTTGGTGTATCTACTCATCAGGCAAGCTGAGCAGACCTGCTCAAACCCCTGATGTCCTGGAATTCCAGCTGGATGCAGTGAAGACACAGTGTCAGAGGCTTATCAATTTACTCTTCCCCCAACCCCTCTTCTAATATCTCAATGCCTGTAATCAGGTTGAAGAAGTTAATGAAGAGTCAGTGCCCCTATTCCCTGGGCTTGGGGACTGAGGTAGTTAATATTGGGCTGTCTTTCTAGGGAGAAGTAGTAGTTTGGGTGGAACTACAGGGAGGATTAGCTAGCATTGATTGCATAGCCATAACCTACCGGTAGAAATGTGTATAATTGTTATTAAGATGAAGTTATAATTTCTTAAATGGTACAAAATTTACTTTGATTTCAAATTTAAGGTTTTCATTGCTATGAGCTTCTTATTAATATAAAAGTGAGATGAATATTGTTACTCTCATAGGCATTGTGCCTGTATAACACATTTAGGAATACAAGGCTTAGACCCAGTCCTTCTTTAACTTTTTAAACTTATTTGAGATGGTTAGCCTGTGAGTTAAGGGCCTATAGCAAATTCATGGCTTTGAGTTTATTGTTAGGGTGTTCTCTATGTTTTATTTAGAAATAGCTGAGAGGAGTTAACAGACAACAGTCCAGATTGCCTTACGTAAATAGTTGGTTTTCAAAACATCAGAAATCCACAGAATTGACATTACAAACATTTCTGTATTACTGTTCATTTTGATTAGAGACCTGTCTGCTCCTGACAGCTTCCTGTCTTGGATTCTAAGAAGAAATTGAGCATCTTTGGAGTTATTCCAATTGTGGTGAGTCAGCCACTAGGCAAGAATTGCCTCTTTCCATCTACAGACAAATCACTGTCCAGAAAAGGACACACTTGCAGAATAGTCGACTGATTATATCTGCCAAGACAGAGTAATCAGCCCTTAATAATTCTGTATCACTAGGTCTGTCAGATGATCCTGGGCCAGAATGATGAAGATCAGATGCTCCACCGTTCTGTAGTATAGGGACTGTCCAGGTGTTCAGCGGTCTCTATAAATTGGCTAAGTTTTAGAAGCTATGCTTTGTGCTTCCCATAATTTCAGTTAACTCAGTCATTTTGGATTTCTGATGGGGTTGAAAACTTATAGTCTCATAGTCAATACTTGCTATTTACTTTGAGAGAAAAGATTTGAGAGGATGGTTTTCAGCTGACATTCATTCTAAAGCCAAGGAAAAAAAAAGCCAGGTTCAGAACTAAGTCTTTTATTTAGGAGAGATGACAGAGGTTCTGCTTAGTCAACAAAATGATGGACTGGGTATTAGGTCTATCTTGCACCTTACTGACATAAATTGGTATAGTTATGCTCTAACTGTATTTTGAGAGAAAAGTTTTATTTTAACAGGAAGGGTGATATGTAGGAGGAGCTAAAGTGGGAGGAGTAAGGAGAGGAGGAGCTAGGTGATGAAAGAGAAAGAGAGAAGGGGCCAGACATGGAGGCAGATGTTCACATGTCTCCATCAGTCAAAGTTAGTTGATATATCTAGGTTGGGTATTAGGTTACACTTCTGATTGATATTGAGCATTACCAAATTTATAAAGCCATTGGTTAACATTTTAAAAAATTGTATAAAAGCAAAAAGGAGAAGGGGGTATGGGATAGGGGTTTTCTAGGGAGGGGAAATGGGGAAAGGGGATGGCATCTGAAATGTAAATAAAATATCCAAAAAAAAAAAGGAAAAAACAAATAAACAAAAAACAAATTGTTTTCACGTGGCCAGAAGAAAGTCCTTTGTGCTGGCCCTGTACATTGCCCTGTAAATGTGAGATGCCTTTTAGTTACATCAAAAAAAGAAGCAAGGATGTGACAAGCATAATACTGGTTTCTCTCGGGATTGAAACACAAGGAAAGAGAAACCGTAAGAAAGCTAACATGCCTCCCCAACATTAAGTCTCAAAGCTAATTTGCAGGTGTACCTTTTGTGTTGTAGTTTGCCCAGGTATTCTGCCTATATAAAATACTCGAAATGATGATAAATTCGTTGTTCATAGACCACTGACTGAGAGAAAAGCAAACCTAAGCAGGTGTTCAGCTGTTCCACTTAATATCCACATGGTCTTGGGAAAGATGATTGAACTTTCAAGACTTGAGTTTCCTCATACACAAAATGAAAGCCATGGTACCTACATCTGACTGTTAAGTAGGCAATGTACATGTCAACAAACGAAACTTTAATTGAAGCCTTTTCTTTTAGTTTTAAATACTAGTGAATAAAACAATAATAATTATCACCAATTATTGCATGGTGATTACCTATTATTAGATGATTCAGTTTTACTCTCTGCTATGTTAAAATGAATCCTGATATAGGAACTTGCCTGTGGTAATGTTACCAAAATGGAGAAAGGGCAAATTAGGTCTGAGAGAAATGGCCTGTTGGAAAACTAAAAGTGGCACCTATTGGGAAACGAAATAAGACACATTGGAACCTACTGCTAAAGAAGCTTACACACACACACACACACACACACACACACACACACACACATTTTTTATTGAACTAGAACTTTATGTTTTCCAAAAACTACTGTTGTAATTTTAAAACCTTAAAACAGACAAACTTTATAGCATCATTTATCCAAACAGAATCTGAGACTGATCTCTAGTTCTTTGTCTCCACAACTGGGCTATCGAATCTCCCACTCAGGGTTACATAGCTTTAGACCCATGCTGTCACAGATTTTCATCATGTAAGATGCTACTGAGAGACCAGATTTTTGGTTCAGACTCCATCTTAGAGAACCTGACCTAAGGTTGAACTTAAGCTAACCAACAAGCCGACACTTAACATCAGTTTCCAGGTTATTCCCCCACAAGCCTGCATCAAGCACCAGTTTCCAGGTTACTCTCTAATAAGCCTGCCTCTGGCATTTCACCTCCTAACAACCAATCAGGAAGAAAGCAGAAATTAAATTTATGATTTTGCTCCCAGCACCAGCCTATTATTCTAAAGGTCAACAAAATTCCATAATAGCCCCCCAATTAGATGTGTGCTAGGCTAGAAACCCCCTTGATTGTTTGCTTACCTCTATAAATGCTTGCTTGAAACTGGGCTCAGGGCTTCACCTTTCTGTCTTGCTGAGTCAAGATCAGCGGTGAACCCAAGCTTGAGCCTGAATAAAAGACCCTAGTGCTGAACTTGAATAAAAAGACCCTAGTGCGATTGCATCAGAGTCAGCTCCTTGGTGGTATTTTGGAGTTCTTGGATGGGCACAACACTACCAAGATAGCTATGGGTCAGGGTAGGGGGTGAAGGAACCAAGCAAAAACGTTGATCCTTATAATGGCCATCTACCAGGGCATTTTCAACACAAATAACTGAGCCTTTGCCTTCAGTTCCCTCCCATGGACCCAGGTATAATCTTTCTTATATTAAAGTCTTGTGGTAGGGAATAGAGATAGTACCCTGTCAAGGAGGTCAAAAGTCAGCAGACAGCTCAAGCTGAAGCTTGAAACATCTCATAAGTAGATAATGATTCCCAAATGTTCACGTTTCTGCATGAACATCCCATGGGGTCCTTAAGAGCTGAGTATAGTAAAAAGTCTATCGTTTCAGACAGGTGACTTCCTAGAACAGTGTATCTCATAGGGTTCTAGAGTCATTCTATAATTCAATGATTGTAATAACATGATTCTGCTAAATACTTCATATTTTAGTGTTTTAAATACGAAGCCATTATTAAATAATAGTCACCCTGATATAGACACAATATAATATTTCTATATTTCTGATAAATTTCAAAGAAATGGTAGACATTATTGTTTGGGCCTGGGTTGGTTAACTTTTATTCTGTATATAAAGTCACAGAGAGGTGCTAAGACATAGGAGGACTATAGGGAGCACTATAACAGGGTAACTCAGCAAGGAACACCAGAGTGAAGCATTGCTGTTCTACTTGGAGATATGGAATCTAGGTAACATTTATCTACATTATGATAACAAACCAATCGCCAAAACCCAGGGAACTAGTGATCACCAAGTACCAAGCTTCCTTCAGCCTTTTTACTCTTGCCCTTCAGCTTAGAACTCTCTCCTAGGTTCAGCGTTACACATGGATTTAGCTTGTCACCTAAATACTTAAAAAACAAAAAAAACTTCATCTCACATTTGTGTGTATGTGTGTGCGTGTGAAATACCATAGATTAAACACACACATACACACATAAAACAGACGGGAAAATAGGTTAAAGTGTAATGAAGGGAAAGGCACTGAACACTGATGGGCATTAAGTTACAGAAATATGACTGAATTAACATAAATATGTGTTGTGCCTCTTCAGGGTTATGGAAATTTTGCCACTTGACAGTCCACGGTTTTGATCATTATTCTTATAGAGAGATACTTATTCTGTAAAATAAATTCTTAACCTACAAAAATAAAAGTACAATGATTGTTATCAGAAAATATTTATTAAAAATTTACCATGTGCATATCCCCTTTTTGAGGAAATGAAAAATCTGCAATTACATCTTCCACAAGAAAGGGTGAGGGATCTTGGCTGTTTAGATCATCGTGACATAATATTTACTGTCCTATGTGGTTATTGTCTGCTTTGTGACTTTCTCATTGGAAGTAAGGCATTACAACATGTGTTTAACAATGTACATCCCTGGCATTTAATTGCCCTCCCCCCAGCCTTGAGCAAGCCAGAAAGAACTTGTTTACCACAGAAGACCTAATAATAGTACCTAGGTGGAGTTACCCACCTTGGCTGCACTACCACTGCCTACAGGAACTTAGAAGAACAGACTGCTCGCTGAGCTTGCCTTGAGACATAATCTGGCTGAAACAAAGGATGGGTTCTCTCATCCATCTCCGATTGAAACAAAGAATGGGTTTGGTGGGGCTTTCCCTTTAAATAGAAGAGCTGAATATTAAACTTCGAGCCTTGATCAGAAAACTTCGTTTTTGCTTCATGCTTCTCTCACCGCTCCGTCTCTCTTTTTCATTTCCAGCCCCCCTTTCAGGTGAACTCAGTTTGTCTGTGTCCGCAGGCGGCTACAATTTAATATACACTTAACATATATATTTGAGTTGGTTTGACAATACTTTGATACTTTTTAAATTATTTACTTATTTATTTCTTTATTCTCATATATTACATCTCAACTACAGTTTTCTCTCCCTCTTTTTCTCCCAGTCCCCGCACCAACCTCACTACTTTCCCAGGTCTACTCCTCTTCCGGTTCCCTTCAGAAAAGAGCAGGCCTCCAAGAGATTGCAACTATACAGGGCTTAACAAATTACAATAAGACTAGGTACATACCAAGGCTGAAGGAGAAACCCAACATGAGGAGATTATGGACCTTTTAGCCTTTCTGACAGAGATTCTCTCAGCTCAGGGTCACTGGTGGCTTTAAGTTTCCCAGTACAACAGTGATAGCATTGTATCCAGTTGACTACAGGGCTTTTATAAACCCCCTTCTTAGCGCTGAACTGTTCAAGCTACTGGCAAGGGCAAGTTTTGAACTACTGTAGTTGACATCCTGGTGACTTCCAGGTTATCATTTTGTACTAAAGCTCTGCTAGTCTTAGTTGTCAGAACCCGTCAGACTAAATTGATTTAGAAGATAAAGCTTCTTGTGTTTTATATGCCCTTTGGTAACTTTTGCAGAGATCAGAAAGGTTTATGGAGCTGGGCGGTGGTGGCGCACCCCTTTAATCCCAGCACTTGGGAGGCAGAGGCAGGCGGATATTTGAGTTCGAGGTCAGCCTGGTCTACAGAGTGAGTTTCAGGACAGCCAGGGCTACACAGAGAAACCCTGTCTTGGAAAAAACAAAAACAAAAAAGTTCCTGGTGCAGGGACTGGACAGGACATGTCAATAGTGTATGTGCATCTTTCGAACCCCAGTCTTTCCCAGCGCTTTCTATTTCTTGGCATCATTTTATAAATTCTTTTGTCAATAAACTAGCAATTTATAAACAATTTCCCATCCCACCCCAATCATTTTCAATAGGCCAACACTAATGCCAATGCCTTTCTTCCTGGCATTTGAGCCACACCATATGGATTCACCTTGATTCTCAATGGAGTTCAGCCCGTTTTGTGGTCGCTAATATTATTTAAAATGGCTCACCATAAAACTCAGTGTTAGCATTTCTTCTAGGCTCCGCCCCACAATTACCTGCAAACAGCCAAGTGTGCCTGACTCACTATAAGAGGGGCTGCTTGCTCCCTCCCCACTCTCTTGCTCTTCCCCTCTTCCCCCTCTGTCCCATCTCTCCCAATTTCCCTCCTCAGCCCTGCTCTCCACATGTTCATGGCCGGCCTCTACTCCCCACAACCCCTCTCTCTGCCTTTCCCTGTCTCTATTACCCACCTCAATTCCCTTCCCCATGCCCTAAATAAACTATTCTTTACTATAAGGTCATGTAGCTGGTACCTCAGGCTAAAGGGATACCTCAGCATGGGCCGGCAGATGCACCCCCTTCCCCCACACCATCATGCCTTCAACCAAACATATTTCTGGCATATATATATATATATATATATATATATATATATATATATATAACAAAACACTCAGTATTTCATCAAATACCAATCTAGATGCTAATCAGTAGATATTTTACAATATATTAACATTTAAATCAGTAGAGTTAGTAATTTCTATTATCAACCATAATCTAGGTAGGCCTCACACAGTCACTGAAGGCATTAAGAAAAATGGGTGATACTCACCAGGAAGAAGAGACATTTGCTTGCAGACTACATTCAGACTTGAGAATGCAATCTCAGTCATCTGTGTGTATTCATCTGATTTACCTTTAAGATCCATGCCTTTCATTTCCCCAAACTCACTGTTGCAGTTCTTGAATTGAAAATAAAATTGTCTATATTTTTTATTTATATACGTTAATGTACACACAACCTATTGATCTCTCTCAGGAGAGCACCAGCCAACATAAGTGTAAGGCAATAATTACTTTAAGACATTAACACATTTCAAAACTATGCAGTTTATTTTTTTGTCAATTAGAATCATTATTGAGTAATTATTTTATAATTTATAAAGTCTATTACTTATATCAGAAATAATGGTGACACGGATATTAGAGGTTAAACTTGATCTTATTTTTGCTAACAGTTTTAAAACTATTTACCAAAGAATATTTTGTTATCTTAATAAAACCCCATAATACAGAGGAAATAAATACATCTATAAGTAAATAAATGCTAAGCCTCTCAACTGAGGCTTAGCATTGGAAAGCATACTATAAAGAATACGTTTCATATGGAATAGACATGGTAGAAAAAAATGTAGGTAGTGAGCTTATTAAAGCAAACACGTAACTGTACAGACTCACCATTGTTTTGAGGAAAACTGTGTTCTCATAAATTCACATGCAAAAGGAGGAGAGATGGCTCAGTGAGTAAGAACACTTGTTGCTCTTACAAAGAACCCAAGTTAAGAGTCTCAGGACTCAGTAAGGCAGCTCACAGCTGCCTGTAACTCCAGCCTCTTCTGGACTCCATGAATACCTACACTCACATGGATAACACCCACACATAAATATATACTTAGCTACAAACAAAAGTCTTGAAAATCCTTTTTAAAAAATGTACATGGTAAAGCCTTAAACACTGGGCCTCAGAACATGATATTTGAGGACAATGTTTTCATAAAAGAGGAAGACACAGTACAGAGGCAATCAAAGATGAAGGCAGAGGTCAGATGTTGCTTTTAGGAAATCATGAAATACTGTGAATGCCCATAAACCATCAAGATGGAGAGAGAAGCTTAGGACAGATTCACAACAGTACAGCTTGATTCCCAAGATGCCAAACTATGACATAATTCATTTCCATACTTTAGCCTATAGTACACGCTTATGGCAGTCGTCGAGAAGTAATTCAATTGTACTAATTGATTTTTCTTTAACAAAAATAATGAGGAAATATTATACAATTCCTATTTATTCACTAATCTTATAAGCATTATTTAATAACTACATTTTCAGTTCATTTTTTTAAATAATTAGTCAGTTATTGGAAATAATGATGGTGGTGGTGCATACCTCCAAGAGAGCATTTATAACTTTACAGGCACTGCTTCACGGGCTATCTGTACTAACTCAGTGATAATGCACCACTTCCTCCAGTTTACAGAGCAAACCATAGAGCAGAGAAAAGCAAGCAGTGTCAATGCATAGCTTTCTCTAGGTGTAAACAAGTATTGTTGTTCTGAAGTCGGTGGCTAATTGAATGTATTGGCTATACAACTAATAAAGACTTTGTTTACCTCGCCCCAAAGACTTCTCAGCCCTAAGTACATCTGGGAACCTGTATTCACAGTAGATGCTTACATAATGCCTAGGTGTTAGCGGGAATGCTAAAACATAGTCATCAAACACTTGGGTCCCATAGTTCTGTTTATTCACATTCTTTCATGTTATATACAGTATTGAGACTATTTACCTTATTTGGGATTTGTTTTAATGGAGGAAACATAGTAAGTCATTGTTTTTACCAATTGGTTTTTATTAATATTTAAATTGTGTTTATTGGAGGAAAAAGACTTAAATATATTCATGGGTATTTGTCAATAATTTCCATACTTGGCAGTCAAGGGCGTCGAATGGCATAGGTGATTGTATGTAATCTATTTGGTGTATGCCACGACATGAAGCTTTAGTAAGTACAAAACTATAGCAGCATACACACGTTCACAAACACACAGAGGCTCATGAATTATACTTGATTATAAGCAATTATTTCCATCAAAGCCAAGTGCAAAATGTCCATTTTGTTGTTATCTCCTCAGTTAAAGAGACTGGTTTACTTTACTATAAATATCACTGTAGCCACTGTGATCTGAAAGTTCACATCCTGGGTCCCGCTCTCACAGCCATTGCAGTACATTGAGCTCCATAGAGACAGCGCCCGGGCAAGCGAGAGCCGGACGGGCACTGGGCGACTCTGTGCCTCACGGAGGAAAACCAACTAAACATGGGCAAAGGAGAAGCCGAGAAGGCAAAATGTCCTCATATGCATTCTTTGTGCAAACCTGTCAGGAGGAGCACAAGAAGAAGCACCCAGATGCTTCTGTCAACTTCTCAGAGTTCTCCAAGAAGTACTCAGAGAGGTGGAAGACGATGTCTGCTAAAGAAAAGGGGAAATTTGAAGATACGGCAAAGGCTGACAAGGCTCCTTATGAAAGAGAAATGAAAACCTACATCCCTCCCAAAGGGGAGACCAAAAAGAAGTTCAAGGACTGCAATGCACCCAAGAGGCCTCCTTCGGCCTTCTTCCTGTTCTGTTCTGAGTACCACCCAAAAATCAAAGGCGAGCATCCTGGCTTATCCATTGGTGATGTTGCAAAGAAACTAGGAGAGATGTGGAACAACATTGATGACAAGCAGCCCTACGAGAAGAAGGCTGCCGAGCTGAAGAAGTATGAAAAGGATATTGCTGCCTACAGAGCTAAAGGAAAACCTGATGCAGTGAAAAAGGGGGGTAGTCAAGGCTGAAAAGAGCAAGAAAAAGAAGGAAGAGGAAGATGAGGATGAAGAGGAGGAGGAAGAGGAAGAGGAAGACGAAGATGATGAAGATGATGATGAATAAGTTGGTTCTGGTGCAGTTTTTTTGTTTGTTTGTTTGTTTGTTTTGGGTTTTTTTTTTTTGTCTATAAAGCATTTAACCCCCCTGTACACAACTCACTCCTTTTAAAGAAAAAATTGAAATGGAAGGCTGTGTAAGATTTGTTTTTAAACTGTACAGTGTCTTTTTTTGTATAGTTAACACACTACCGAATGTGTCTTTAGATAGCCCTGTCCTGGTGGCATTTTCAATAGCCACTAACCTTGCCTGGTACAGTCTGGGGTTGTAAATTGGCATGGAAATTTAAAGCAGATTCTTGTTGGTACACAGTACAAATTAGTTATATATGGGGACAGTAGTTTGGGTTTTTGTTTTTCTTTTCTTTTGGTTTGGTTTTGGGTTTTTTTTTTCCATCTTCAGTTGTCTCTGATGCAGCTTATACGAAGATAATTGTTGTTCTGTTAACTGAATACCACTCTGTAATTGCAAAAAAAAAAAAAAAAAAAAAAAAATTGCGGCTGTTTTGTTGACATTCTGAATGCTTCTAAGTAAATACAACTTTTTTATTTAAAAAAAAAAAGAAGAAAAAAGAAAGTTCACATCGATCCAAGTCACAGTTTGAAATCCAAACTCCACAGTAATAAAACTGAAAGCTAAGACCTATAATATATAGCCGTTTAAATTTAATATTTATACCAATAAAGGCATGGGTGGTGGGAGCCGATGTAAAAACCTGCTAGCTCAACGAGGTAAGTGTATTCTCTTAATTATATACAAAATATCCATTTACAAGCCTCATCCTACACTGCTGGCTCTTTAGGAATGTCTTTCTCTGTGTGTCAATCTACTAAGCTAGCCTTTCTCTTGAGTACCTCCAAACCCAAGGGAACTTCTTAGCTATTTCCTACAACACTGTTTTACCTGTGCCCCCCCCAAGCTGCTTCTTTGTTGTTCCAGCAATCCCCCCTCCCCTCCCCCCCCAAATGCCCACCTTATACCTACAGCTCCTTCCTTGTAGGCTTTTCTAAGGGGGGAGGGGCAGGAAAGGAGGGCGGGGAGGGAGGGAGGGAGAGAGGGAGGGAAGGAGGGAGGGAGGGAGAGAGAGAGTCTCCTAGACCCTTGGCCGGCTGGGCTGAACCACATCACTACCATGGTGGGGGAGCTCTAAACCAAGTCAGTAGGGGCCAAACCATCTTTACAGTGGGGTAGCTCAAGCCCCTTCCAGCTGACTTTGCGTCAGACCATAGTACAAAGATCACAGGACTCAACTTGCCTTACAACAGGCAGGAACTTTCCACTCTTTAGCATTCTTATCCGCGGAGGCTTTTAGAAGCACACACAAACTGCGTCTCCTCTGGGCACTCCTAACTGCAGCTGACAAATGTAGTATCTATAAAAGAATGTATATTTGGCTGACCATCTGTCTTTCTAGACACAATAATCAAATATCCTGTAATGGAGACCCTTGGTATGCAATTAGTTCATGAAAAATGGAATTTTCTTATATGGAATTGTCGCCTTCTAAGAGAGAGGTCAGAGACTCACTCTTTCATGTGGAGAACAGAAGAAATCACTTAAAGCCTCAAAGCAAGCTTTTACTAGATAGACATTGGATCTGCCTAAGAACTTCTACTTTTTCAAATGAAAAACAAACCTGTATTGCCTGAGATCTCTATCTTTTGGTATTTTGTTAGAGATGCCCAACCAGACTAGGATACAGGAGTTTTATTAAGATCAAATTTGTAGTCTCTCATTCTACAGTGAGATAACTTGCCTGAGATCTCTGCCCCAACTTCGTAGCTCTCTTAATGATGGGGATGTCTACTTCAAAGCAGGGATTTTCAGATCCATGATCTATCATTTCCCCAGATCTGGGGACCTTCCTTCCTTCCTTCCTTCCTTCCTTCCTTCCTTCCTTCCTTCCTTCCTCTACTGCACAGTCAAATTTCCCGTCAAACCCCTTTCATTCCTGTAATTTGATTATCTCCTATATCTTGTCACCACAATAGAAAACACATACAGAAGAAACTGACAGTTGCTGTATTGTATTTGAGGTTTAGTGTCTTAGTCACTTGTACGTGCTATCTAATCAAATCAGTAAATATAGTCCACGCTCCATAACTTTAGGGTCAGGTTATTTTGGAAAAAACATAAAGTGTAGTTATAGTGAAGACCCCCAAACTCGGGAGACCCTTCCTCAAGTCTCGGGAGATCACGACCACCCAAAAATCACAGGAAACCATACCTGGATGCAATCAGCAGAGGTTTATTGGGGAGAGTTGGCTAGCCAAGGTCAAAACTGCTCATCCACACAGGAACAGAATTTTGACAAAAGGCCAGCAAACTGAGGAGCCTTTTTTATAGCATGGGGTGGGGAAAGGGAGGAATTTTCACGCAGTTACACATGATTGGCTGTTTTACAAATTTTGAACATCAGCAGGCTATAACACTGTGAAAACCTCAAGGGGGGGTGTATAACCAAGAACAGTGAAAAGTTAGTTAGTTCTTGGAACCACCCAGATGACTTGCATCTTTCCCTGTGGTCAGGAATGTGTCTTCTTGCTTTTGGCCTTCCCCACCCTGAGGCTTGAGGAATGTTAATCCAGCAAGTGTCCTCTGATTCAGGGATAATGTCCTCCACCCAGAATGTGTCCCAGGGCAGTGAAGGCCTGAAATCTTACATCCAGTTCCGTTTTCTGGAACTTGCATTCTTTTGCTCAGGTCTAGTGCAGAGAAAAAGGCTGTATATATTTCATAAAATGGTCTTTATAATTTTTCACTCTACAATAGAAAAGGAGTAAAGTTCCATTCTTATACCCAAAAGGAAATAAGACATTAGTATATTTTTAAAAATTAATGGTAGAAAAAAAAAATGACAAATCTTATTATAACACTCATCGTGACCTCTGTTCTCACCTTCACTCAATCACTTGCTGATCCTCCAGGGAAGCACCAACACAAAATTAGATATTCTGTGACTCAAAATCAGATTTTTTTTCTGTGTGGGAAATTTGGTTAGGAGCAAGTGCACTTGCTTAGGTGTGTACCTGCATTGTTCTATGCCCCAACATTTTAATCAGTTGATAATCATCTTTAAACACTCCTGTGAGAATAACTGAAAAGCAATCCTTAACTTAAAATGAAGACATGCAACTTGCTTTGACTACATGGTACTGTAAGACCCCCCACACACACACATACACACAAAGGGAGGACCTCCCTCAAGCCTCAGGAATTTGCAGCTACCCGATAACTCACAAGACACCAGTCTTGATGCAACAGCAAGAGGTATATTTCAGGATCAGTCAACTGATGGTCAATTCATAACCCACACAGGAGCAGAGGAATTGACCCCATTGGCTAGGAGTAGAGGGCTTATATAGGGAAGAACCACAAACCAAGGGGGATTGGGAAGGGGTAATCAAGGAAACATAACATAAAAACAGTAGAAAAGTCTTAAAAAAGTCGTAACCCAAATTTAGTCAGGGTCATGTGGAAAACATCTTATACACTTATTTTTAGTAAGGATGTAACCTTGCCCAACCATTTATCTTGTGGTCAGCCAGTTCCTGGGACCACCCAGATGACTTGCATCTTTCTTTGTAGTCAGGAATGTGTCTTCCTCCTTTGGGCCTTCCCCACCCCCAAATGGGTTCTCTTCCCTGAGGTCTGAGGAATGTTAATCAGCCTCTGCCTTCCTCTCCTGAATGTCAATCTAGCAAGTGTCCTCTGACTCAGGGATAATGTACCCCTCCCAGAATGCAGAATGTATCCTGGGGCAGTGAAGGCCTAAAATCTCATATTCAGTTCTGCTTTTTTGGAGGAACTAGTGAACCTGCATTCTTTTGCTCAGGTCTAAGGGTCATAAAAACTTGCTATAGTTTTCATAAGTTTTCTCTACCTTTCAGTACTTGAGAAAACAGGACTGGTATTTCCAAGCTAGAATGTGAAGTTGGGTGTTTAAGTTCAGAATGAGCACCACACTTGTTTGCACAGTGGGAAAAAAAAAAAGAAAGAAAAAACTTATCAGAATTAAGGGAAAAAAAATGGTTTCACAAGTCTTTAACAACTCAAAAAGAACACTGGCTTTTCTATATTAAATTGTTCTAACTTGTTAACTATTTGCAGAAAAAAACATTAGCCTGTCCAAAATTGTCAAAGTAAACCCTGTTATCTGTCTTCTCTGATTCCTGATCTAATATTGAGATGATGTTCTTATCTACTTACTTATCATCTATTTAAAGGATTTTTTTTCACTTCAGTGCTATCAAATTATGAATTTTTTTTAATAAGGGAGACTTAAACCTTCTTAAATTCTCCTGGTTTGAAATGCTTTGAAGATGTGTGCCCAGGATGAAGCAGACTCTCTTTTGGTTTAAAATAATAGCCATTAATTTTCAAGAGTTTAGAGGTAATTTGCTTAAAGGGGCACAGCTCTCTGTGCGCTTAGCAAAGGCAAAAATAGATTCTCTTCATGGTGATGGGGTGCTCTGTGGAGTCCAGCTCCCCTGGGAGCTGAGCTGGTTGTAATTAGTTCCATTACAGTCAGGTTTTGTGACACTGGTGAGCTGGCTGACTGTGGGGGGACACTCAGAGTTTCCTTATGTTCCAAACCTTGAATATGTTCTGGGTATTGTCTTGTCCAGTGATATTTGCCGACAGAGACATTTAATAAATGGCCATGACGGAGACAAACAAAGAAGACTGGGATGAAATATACTAATCCAGAAAACTCCTACAGCTTTAACACAAAGATGAGAAATGTCTACAAAATCCAAACAGTGGCCAAGAACTGGCTGGCCATGCTTACAAATGTGTCACTCTGCTCACTGGAGCAAACACAGGATTGAATGCTATGTTTCTAACTCATGATGTTTGATCTGGTTAGTGGGTCATGATGAAGACAAAGCATGATAAGCAATTAATATGACATGATGTGATTTTTAAAAAAGAATGATCTCTTCCAAACTCTGAGGCTTCACTTGACCTTGCCTGAGGTTATTGGACAGATATTAGTCAAGGTATGGGCTATTCAGATGCTTTCTGTCACTGTCCCAGAAGTTTTGTTTTGAAGAGATGAACTCATTGTGCTATGAACCAGGCATATGAGGCACTCAGTGCTTGCCACCCCCACATTATCCAAGACAGTTAGTTTATAGTCTTCATTTACAAATGACCACAAACTGAGGGTCAAGAAAGGTCAATACTGGTGAGGCTCCACGGGGAGCTATCCTCTTAAAAGTTACTTGGAAATAGAGCAGACTGCAGATCTCATAGATTTCTTCCACTTCAGGTCTGAGATGATAACATATACCATCATCACAGCCTAGATAATCTCTTGGGCATCCATTATTTAAAAGGAATTCTTTTAAATAGATTTCCCTGGAAAGCAGAAAATGTGCTTGAAAGATGTTCACAGAGACTTCTGTGCCTATTAGACGCATGCGAAGGATGAAGAGTTTAGAATTACTAAGCCTCAAGTACAAGAATATATGATAAAAAATTTCTTTATGTCTGGTCAAGGGCACTAAAGGACATATTAGCTTGATGTGAAAGACAGAGTAGGATCGTCTTTATTAAGCCACACGTGTTTGAGCATCAAGGAGCCAGAGAACCCCCCATGAAGAAATGAAAGCTCTTATTTGTAAGTCAATTTAAAATATATATGTTTTGTTTGGGCAAGTTTATGGAATGGAATCCAGGGCTTGATACATAAAGCCTAGCTATGTAACCCTTTCACTATGTGTAAATCACATAAAACGTGTGAGCTTGAACTTTACACTCCAAATTAAAAATGGCTGAATGAGCACTTCTTTTACAATGACCTGTTCCTTCAAGTTAACATCATGAAGGTAAAGGGACAAACTTAGGTACACTCAATTACACAGATAGCTATAGCATTAAGCACAAAACTGACACAAATAAGGGATGCCATATTCTACAGATTTTCAGTGTATAATATAGAAATGTGTCATCATTGATGTATCTACTCCAGGGAGTGGTGAAATGCCAACTTCCAAAGATCAATTCTAAGAATAAATCCTGATTTTTCACTTTTAATGTTCCTGGCACAACTACAACATCCTGTCTCCCTTTCTACTGTGCTACAAACTAACATGTAAATCATATTGTCAGCCTATTAATAAAAGGATTGAGTTTGTGTTTCCAAAACTTTCCTTCAAATTCTTCAGTATTTTTTCAGCAAATGTCACGGCACAGTCAATCACTTAACACCCCAGGATAGGAAATTGTCTCTATATGCTTCACTTTCTCTCTACCCAAGACCCAAGTCAAGCATCTAGGCTCGCAACTACTTCTTTCCCCCAGAGAGGTAGGACTCAAACTCCAAGCTCAGAACGCAGTGTTTCAGGTGAAGCTGAGGGGAGGGTTTAGTTAGACACTATTGCAGTCTTCCATTTAATACTTAGTTTTCAAATAATTTAGATCTTCAACTAAATTACTTACAGTGTCTTTGGATACTAGTTAATGTATCTAAAGGTTAAAAATTCAAATAAAAATAAAGACATAATCTTACTTTATAGCCCAGTCTGCCCTTGAACTCACGGCAATCCTATTGCTATCAAGTGCTGGGGAAAATTCATCTTTCATTCAAATGTTTTCCTGTACTCATAAAAATTACCCATGATGTTTTAGGTTAACTCATTAAACATTCGTTTCTAATTTTAAAAGCAAAAATGAATAAACATAAGTCATATTAAGTAATTGTATAACTCACTCTTAAGAGCATGCAGTAAAGAAAACTGTACCCACCCACAGACAGCAAATCTCACTAGTCTCTTCTCGCTTTTTAGTCTCTGATTTCTCAATGCTATGGTTTTCTACAAATTTTTGATTTTTTTCTGAATAATTTCAGACGTTTTATTTTATATCACTCTTTTAAAAGTAATATTGAAGCCGGGCAGTGGTGGCGCACGCCTTTAATCCCAGCACTTGGGAGGCAGAGGCAGGCGGATTTCGGAGTTCGCAAGGCCAGCCTGGTCTACAGAGTGAGTTCCAGGATAGCCAGGGCTACACAGAGAAACCCCTGTCTCGAAAAACCAAAAAAAAAAAAAAAAAAAAAAAAGTAATATTGCAAACAAAAATTATGACATCCTTTTTATGTATGGATGTTTAATCAAAAAATACAATTCCATACATGTATGCAGGTGCACACACACATATGACATCATGAAAGCAAACCTATTCACGCCTGGTTTTAGCGATTTTTGGCCAACACATCTTCTGTCCCGCTTAAGCCTTAAAAATTACATGCAAAGTCTCCTACGTATCTCTTTGATATCCACTTTTGTTACAGATTCAAGGATAATGTCTGTTTTATGATTTCTTTGAGTTACAACGAGCACAAATCAGATTCAGTGCAAACTGCATTTTAACAAGAAGCATATTTTAAATGTTCACTTTACACTTTAAATAAAAGGCGGGAATATCATCTTCAGCTTCTTCTTATGCAATGCAAACTTTCCCCTGCTGTACTGTGCCTTTAAGTGGAGACCTGAGGTTGCTGTCCCCAGGCTCAGTTAGAGGTATAGATCATGTCTCTGCTTCTTGCTGTCCTTGAAGAAGGATTAATATTCTGCTGGCATAGTTTCTAGAGGCTCTGTCTTTGAAGACACAGAGCTTCCTGATTCCACAATGGCCGCCCCTCACTCACAGGTAGAAACTACCAAAAAGGTATGTGAAAGGTAGCTACATTCCCAAGTGTTGGTCTTCTTGAATTCTTTGAACATTCTTCCACCCTGCCTCCCCTTTTATTCCCTTGAGTACCTTGATTGACCTACTTTCTGGACAATCAGATATCTGGAAACAGTCTTTCATTTCTTCACTTATACTGTTATAATTCTAGAACCAGACCTTTCTCTAAAGAATCTTATGCTGGAGATCATCACTCAGAAACCGAGACCCAGGACTTTGTGCCTACTAGTCCTCGTTGCCGGTGGCTTTGGTTCCTTTCAGTGGACAGAGATTTGATATATCCCAGATTGGATATACACACTCATTTGTTGGTTTCCAGATGGAAAGCTATGTAGAAACAGACTGGTATGTGTGTTCCTGCGTACATGTATAGAACTATCTTTGAATTGAATGAGCATGGCATGTATCCTGGTTTTCCCTGTTGTTTGCTTTGCTCCCATGTCCCAGACTCAAAGGCCTATCGTTTCTAATTTTTTAAAAGTATTTTATTGACATATAAAATGTGCTGTTTGGGAGGCAGGAGAGATGGCTCAGTGGTTAAGAGCACTTACTTCTCTTCCAGAGGTTCTGTAGTTCAATTCCCAGCAACCACATGGTGGCTCACAACCGTCTGTAATGGAATTTGGTGCCCTCTTCTGGTGTGTCTGAAGACAGGTTCGGTGTACTTATATAAAATAAATAAATCTTTTTTTTTTAATGTGCTGTTTGACTTATTTACATATTAGCTGATGAACCTAGCATATCCACTTCAATTTCTCTCTTCTGTCTTGAAATGGCTATGGAGATGCATTGCTGCTCCTGTCATTTGTAGTGCTAGGGTTAATCTGAGGGCTTATGCTCGCCTTGACCTACATCTGCAGCCATTATACTGCAAGCCTTTGCTTATATTTACCGTTTCAATTGGTCCAGACTAGTTTCAGTATCGTTGAAACTTAGCCCTGAGAAAAATGAATTCACCAAGAAGACAGTTTGTCTCATTCTTTTTGTGTTTATACTTGCAGAAACCATACAAAACATTGATTTCCGGTGGTCTTCCTACCACTCCCCCCCCCCCCCCCGGTAAAACACCACCATGAAACCATAATGTAGTTCACTCATTTCTCAGAATTCACAGCACGTGGTTCTTTCCAACACCCTCACTGACTTGTGTGTTTTATGTTGAGTTCCACACCTGGCATTTGTCACTATCATTTGTAGAGCTAGAAAGTCATGAATTCCTCACCACAGCCCCATAAGCAGAGGTTCTGGCAAGCTGAGAATTTGTGCACATCTCCCCTTCTCCCAACTTCAACCTCTGGAAAGGACTGGCCTGTCTTGTCTCCCTGTGGTTCAGCTTTTCCACGAGGAAATGTGAGTTGATAAATGTTCTGCTTTTGGAGATGACTTTGATTTAGCAAATTTGAGGGTCATAGAGTCATCCATGAATAGTTCTCTTCCGTTTCTTTCATGTGCTAAAAGCCATTCAAGGTATCCACAAGTTTAGGCAATTATTATAAAGCTACTATAAAAACCCAGTATATAAAAACCCACTCAATGGTTCTCAACTGTTTCGTGCAGTTTTTCATGTTGTAGTGACCATAAAATGTTTTCTGTTGCTACTTCATAACTGTAATTTTGCTACTGTTGTGAATCATAATGTCAATATCTGATACACAGAATATCTGATATGTGACCCCTGTGAAAGGGTCACTTGACCACAAAAGCAGTCACGACCTGTAGGTTGAGAAGCACTGACTTGAAGTTTCATTACACTTTAGTACACACTTTAGAATAGAACTGTAGGGGAATCCAAAGCAATGCATGTCTAACAACAGAGAGCTGCCAAAATATATTTCTAGTTAGTTATGGGAATTTTGTATTTACATCCCATAAAGAGTTCTTAGTCCGTATCATATCTACCAGTTAGTGTCTCTCTCTCTCTCTCTCTCTCTCTCTCTCTCTCTCTCTCTCTCTCTCTTTCTCTCACCATAATCATTCTGTATTTGAATTTTATAAAATATGTCCCATTACTTCAAAACATAAAATTATTTTGATTAATGTGGGATATTTCCATGGACTTGTAAAAATTCAGCCTTTTGTTTTGATTCATGAATACATTAATACATTAAGCAGTCACCAACTCAGGGAATTCACCATGTTCACTGCCTTGAAAATTATACAATGTCTCAAAAGAAAGTATTTTCAAATTCCTCTCTGTTTTGAAACATATAATGTATGTTATTATTCAGTATATTGACTGTAATGTACAGAAGATGAGAACTTCTCTTTTTATTATTTTATTTTATACTTATTTATTTGGGTTTTTTTTTCAAGACAGGGTTTCTCTGTATAATAGTGCTGCCTGTCTTGGACTTGTTTTGTAGACCATGCTGGCCTGGAACTCACAGAGATCCTCCTGCCTCTGCCTCTCTAGTGCTAGGATTAAAGGCACGTACTACCATGCCTACTGAGAATGTTCATGTCTTAATCAATCACAGTTGATTCTCACTTGCCTTCCTAACCACCATTCTACCCAGCCTCTGGGAATCACTATGCTTCTATCAACTTCTGAAAGATCTTGTGTTCCAACTCTGAGTGGAAAAATTAGATATTTGTGCTTCTGACATTTCATTTACTATTTCTGGGGCCATCATATTGTCACAAGTGACAGAATTTCATGCTATCTTTACCCAAATAGCATTTCTCTCTGTGTGTGAGAGACAGAAACAGACAGAGAGAGAGGAAGAGAGAGAGAGACATCCACAGAGACAGAGAAACATAAAGACAAAGACTTTTTGAAATATCTGCTCAATGGCTCACGAGTTTTAGTTGATTTAATAGTCTGGCTATTGCAAATAGTTCTGTAGTAAGCACAGGAGTGCAGCTATGCCTTCCTATACTAGGGCTCTTCAGAGAGGCACAACTGATGCAATATTGTATGTATATGTGGGGTTTATTAGAGTGGCTTACAGACTATGGTCCAACTAGTCTAAAGTGGCTGCCTCCCAACAAAAAAATGCCAAGAGTCTGGCAGATGTTCATTCCATGTGGCTGGGTGTCTTCAGTGTACCTGGAATTCTGAAGAAGTAGGTTCTAAATAGAGGAGGGCACAACAGGAGGACAGATGAACACAAGAGCAAGTGCAAGCAAGCAATAAGCAAAAGCCTCCTTCTTCCACATCCTTTTATATAAGCAGCTACCAAAAGATGTGGCCCAGATTTGGGGTGGATATTCCTAAATCAAATAATCCAATCAACAAAGTCCCTTGGAAGTGTGCCCAGCTGCTTAGGTTTCAGTTGATTTCAGATGTGGTCAAAAGTGAAAACCAAGGTTAGCCATCACTCACATTCTGATTCATTGCCTTTGGGAGTTCCATGAACAAGGAATGTGACAGGTTTTAAAGTAGTTTTATTTTTAGGTCCTTCTCCTATAATTTTTAAAATTTATTTCGGTAAGCATGGGGCATACTTGATCTCACTCTGACTTGTTTATGCATGCCCTATGGCATGTTGCTCGTAGTCACTGCCCCTGTGCTCCTGCCTTCTTTCCAGGTATCCCTGTTATCCCAGATAATCCTTCACATTCATCTACACATGCCCATACATGTGGACAAGGACAGCTTGACATCAAGACTCTGTACATATTAGAGAACACTTGTCTGATCCATTACTCCTATTCCTCTCCCTTTAGCCTCCTTATACTGTTATGTTCTATATACATAGTTATATGTTACATTATTATTATAATTATACATAGTATAATTTCACATGATGCCAAGGACCAGCCCCGGCATGGAACAGGGTTCTGAGAGAAGGGGTGTCTGGGAGCATCGAAAAGAATGACTCGAAGTCAAATAGTGGGTCTAAGCTGACCACCTGTGTTCTGTTTAATAGAGCTTTCCCTATGCTTCTCTCTCTGTGTTCTGCTTTCTCTCTGGAGATTTCACTGTCTCTATTCTGCTTGCTTGCTATTCCAAGAGATTTCTCTGTCCATGTCCTGCTTGCCTGTATCAGTTCTCCAAGCATTTCTCTCTTTTTAGCCTAAAAAATTCTCTGGATAACTCAGCTCCTGTTGAACACAGGTCCAGTCTTTTATTTTACATATCAATCCAGTCATTTACTCCAGGTTTTCCTTTTGATTATCTTATGAGTCAGCATTCCCCCCACCGCACCCCACTCCAAGACCTCAGCCCTTTCATTCTTTGGAGACAGCAAACATACTTTTTTTTTTTAACATCACAAAAGAATTTAGAGATCTGTCTGCCTTTGTTAAGCACAGAAGTTAAGATAGTTGGGTGGGACCCTGACCTGGAATGACCATTTCCACCCTGCCTGCATCTGGACTTGCTGTGTCTCAGGCTGACCTTGAACTCAGGAATCTGCTTACATTTGTATCTGCTTATCTTTGTATTTTCTGACAGGCTGGCTCATAGCGTAGCTACCTCTGTTCCTTTAGATTGGTGAAGCCCCTCATACAATTCATATTGCATCCTTATTAGTTGAGAAGTTACATATTTTCAAACTCATGTATTTAGAGTGCTTTTGCATAACTGTAAGAGCTGTCCTGAAGGTCCCAGTGTTTACCATTTTGCCGAGACACAGCCATACAACCTCCAGTCCTGGACTCTGTTTCTAATTTTCATAGAGTCATTAACATTAACAGGGAGGACATTCCACGGAAGGAGAGAGTCCTCCGCTGCTAGTGGGTCCAGAAAATATGTATATTTCACAAACAGCTCTTATACCCACAGCAGCCTCACACTGGGGCCGTGTCCCAAGGGCAGGAATCATGTTACTCTGTCTGCACCAGGGCCACATCAGGCTCCACAGCATAATATATATTTTTTTATATAAAAGTAGATTCTACATGAGAGAAAATATATTCTTTCTGAGTCCAGATTATTTCCTTAACAGTGACTTTTCATGCAAAGGTCATGATTTCATTATTTTTAGCTGCTGAATAAAATTTCATTCTGTATATGCATCTTATTTTTTAATCTGTCCATCTATAGATGGCCATCTAGCCTGGCTCCACATCCATGGCTACTGTGAGTAGTGTAGCATTATAAACCTTAGGAACAAATATCTCTGTGATATGCTGCCTTTAATTTCTTCAGGTGTCCATCCAGTAGAATATCTGGGTAATATGGTGACTGCTTTGATTTTATTCAGAAACATCTATACAATTCTCTGTGTTTCTGGTAATTTACTTTCCATATAAAGCTTCCTCTGTCTCTACATCTAACCTATAACTGATTATTTTCTCGTTGATAGCTATTCTCACTGGGATAAAATAATATCTTAAAGTGGCTTCCATTTGCATTGTCCTAATGATTAATGATTCTGAACATTTTTTCATATTGGGTAACTTTTGTCTTGTGAAAAACATCTACTCATCAATTTTTTATTTTATTAGATCATTTGTTCAATTTTATAAGGTTATTTGTTCCCATGCTACTGAATTATTAGTCTTTGGTCTGGAAATTGACGTCTTCTTAGATGCAGAGTTTGTATATACTCTCTCCCGTCCTTAGGTTGCCTCTTGGCTCTGTTGGGGTTTGTTTTGTTTTGTTTTGTTTGTTTTGTTTTTTGCCATATGGCAGCTTTTTAGTTTCAAGTGGTTGACTATGAATGTCTGTATGTGGTGAGTGGTTTCAGTGATATTCATTCTCACCACAGGAGGGCATCTCCGCACAGGCTACAAAGCAATGGGACCAGGTGAACACAAACTGGAAACTGCCAGGCAAACTCCCCTTTTATACTCCTGAATTGATTGTCTCAGGAACTTCTTATAGTATCATTAATTCTCTCCTACCTGCCCAAGTTGAAAACTGGAGTCTACAGTGAAATTTTAAATTATTAGGGTTCTTTTATAAACATTGTTCATGATAAACAGACTGACTAAATAAAACTTGGTTCCCTCCCAGAGCCAAGAAGTCTATAAAGTGTGATCTCCTTTTCTGAGTACCCTGTAAAATAAGTGTCATGCCCCATGGCTTATTAACATTTATAAGGTGACAGTAACACCAGACAATATAATGAATGGTGCATGCTGGGATGTGTCACAGGTTCCTGCAAGACGTTTCCTTACCTAATATTGTTTACTTGGGGAAAGTAGATTTTCTTTTTAATCACATATCCTGTTGGGAGCCGACTTTAAGCAGAAAGCGGCTATCAACTTTGCAGCCATCTGGAACCATATACCCTGATAGAGACTTGGTTTTTCAACAGCCTACAACAGCTGAAGCACACTCTGATAAAAATCTTGTTTATCCCACATAGCTTGTTTTGCTGTTTAGTGATCCCAGCTGCCTGGTGCATGTGGTAAAATGTTTTCACCTGTGTTCCCCTGCTTGTGCTTATAAATACCCAGGATTTCCTTGTAAGTGGGTGGTGTAGTGGTGGGTAGTGTGGTGTAGTAGAGTAGGAGTTGTGTGTGTGTGTGTTGGAGACAGTAAAGGAGACTTGACTACAGATCCTCTGGCTTGTCTCTATTCTTTGCATCTCTTCCTCTTCTTCCCCCCACTCTCTCTCTCTTGCTAGACCCCGACCTGCAGAACAGAGCAGGCTGCAACAATATCCTATAAATAGGCTTTCTTCAGGGTAGAGTCTTTACTAATTCCCCCACCACTACCACCTGAAAAGAGCAGATAATAAAAATTCACTAACATCCATTATGTTAAAAAAATGACAAATAAACTTTTGATTAAGATTATATAGATGAAAATATTTATTTTAATCAAAATGCATCACTATCTGGATTCTCTGGAAACATTGTTATCTTTCCAGTTATGCTCACAAAACTCATTAGATGGGAATGGAGAGACAGATGGGTCACTGGTTAGGAGCACTACATGCTCTTTCAAAAGAAATTGAGCCCAATTCCCAACACCCATATGGCAATTCTCAACTACCTACAAGGCAAGAACCCCATACATATAATCATGAATCTTAAAGAAAATTTAAAAGCTAATAAAAAACAGAAGGTAATATTGGTGAACAAATGTTTTCCAAGTGACAAGACTAGAGCCAGGAAAAGGGGGTTATTTTAGTAAGAGTTTCAATTCCTGCACAAATATTATGACCATGAAACAAGTTAGGGAGGAAAAAGTTTACTCAGCTTACACTTCCACATTGCTGTTCATCACCAAAGGAAGTCAGGACTGGAACTCAAGCAGGTCAGGAAGCAGGAGCTGATGCAGAGGCCATGGAGGGGTGTTACTTATTGGATTGCGTCCCCTGTCTTGCTCAGCTTGCTTTCTTATAGAACCCAGGACTACCAGCCCAGAGATGGCACCACCCACAATGGGCCCTCCCACACTTAATCACTAATTGAGAAAAAGGCCTTACAGCTAAATCTCATGGAGGCATTTCCTCAAGGGAGGCTCCTTTCTCTGTGATAACTCTAGCTTGTGTCAGGTTGACACACAGAAACCAGTCAGTACAGGAGCTATGTTGAAGTGAGCAAGAGAATGAGTAAGACATGCATCTTGTCTTGCTTAACCACCAGGTCAGCCACTCCATCATGGGCTGCAATTTCCCCCTTTTCTCTACTCATATAAAGACTGAATGAACCTTCCTCATCCCCTACCAAAAGAGACTTCCTTGTGATTTCTGTCTGCCTGAAGTGAGAAAGGATCCTGCCTAGGTTCAGGGGGATAGCTTACTTGATCTTTGAGATAGTTTTCTTTCCTCTCACAAACCTGAGAAGCCAGGGGGGCAACAATTTGTTTTATGACCCCGAATAATTGAAATTTAGAAGTATTCAGAAAGACAACCTCATGTTTGTTGTCTTCATAAAGTAATGTTTTAGATGAAATTTAGACCAAGATATTTTTCAAATCTCCATGCTATCCAGTTGCACCTTTATGAGGCCTCATTCTGTAGTTTTGCTTTCTCTGTAAGTAACTCAAGCATCCCGGTAGGAATTGAAGCCTGATCTTGAGGCCATGCATGCCTGGTACCGAGGACCATGGAGGAATCTATTAGTGATATTCCGCCAAATGGACACGTAGGTAAATAGTCTTCTAAACATTTATCTTTGTAGACTAGTATAGGTTTCATTCTTGGTAAGAAAAACATCTTTTGGCAATGTGTAATGATTAAAACAGGGACTCACTGATTAGGAAAATTCTAAGAAAAGTGACTGCCAAATGCTAATCCCCAAACAGGACGTCACACCTTCTAAGGTCCCCAGGACATCAAGAAAGAGGGATGGAGGATTTGGGGAATTGAAGAATGAGAGATGATGCACAGTTGGGCACTGGCTTCTGGATATGACATGCCCCAGAAATCACCCACACCCATGACTGTGACTGCCCACATGAAGTCTGCAAAAAAGGGGGTGGAGCAAGGTTGTGCAGGCCTTTGTTACCAGCACTTAGAAGGAAGAGGCAGGCAGTTCCCTATGAATTTTACACCATCCTGATGTACATACTAAGATCCTGTCTCAAAAAAAGGAGGAGGAGAAAGAGGACGGGGAGGAGAGGAAGGAAGGAAGGAAGGAAGGAAGGAAGGAAGGAAGGAAGGAAGGGAGGGAGGGAGGGAGGGAGGGAGGGAGGAAGGAAGGAAAGAGGGAGGGAGGGAAGGAAGGAAGGAAAGAGGTAGGAAAGAAAGGAAGCAAGGAAGAAAGGAAAAAAGGAAGGAGGAAAGGAAAAGAGGAACTCAAGGGTAGAAAAGGAACTACTTATAACTTGATAAGAAGGGGGACAGTAAGGAGTGTGTGGGGACTGAGAAACAGTAGTGGCATTTAGTGCAGTAACAGTGAACTGCATGCATGTATGATACTACCAACAAATTTTAAATTCAGGCTAGGTCCCATGCTCAGGAATAAATAGGCAACCTAAATTAGACTCCATGGATTTAGTGACTTATTTCGCTTTTTTCCTTTTGAACAGAGAAAGAAAATAAAATTGAGTGGGTAGAGAAGGAGTAAGGATCTGGAGAAGTTAGGAGATGTAAAAGAACATGATTTAAAAATAGGCTATATGAAATCTCAAAGAATACATTTATGAGAGAAAATTTTAAATTAACAAATAGAAAAGGACACATTTTTATAACTGCCATAAATAACCTGTGAGAAATTACAATATTCTGCTTATTTGAAACATTACTAACATTGAAGATATAAATAACATAGTGAAATAAACACAGGAAGCTGACATTTAGGAAACCATACAAGAAACTCATCTGTCAGCCCTGAAACAAAATAAGTTGCACGGGCCGAGATCAGACTTCCCATGCATTTGAAAGCTAGATGAACCCTGTGTAAGGAGATAGAATTTAATTATGAGGGGAATACTGAGGAAAATCTAAACTGAAATGAAGATGGAAATGATACTGAAAAGTAAGTGGGAAACCTCAGTGGAAAGTCTCACCAACAGAACACAGCATATGGAGACGAGACTATCAGAGCAGAGAAACAAGGAAGAAGAATTAGATAATTTAGTCATGGATCATAATACCCTTAACTACATGAACAGAACATACGAGTTGCTCTTGCCCTCTTGATCTCTTGCCCTCTCTTGCTCTTGCCTTCCTGCTTTCACTCTCTCCCCATTCCCCTCCCCCCTCTATCCACGTGCTCATGGCGGCCTCTACTTCTCTACTCTCTCTGCCTTTCTCTGCCTCTATTACCTTCCTGACTCTCCTCCCCATGCCCTGAATAATCTCTATTTTATACTTTAAAAAAATGAACATATGAGTTAGGTAGGACACCATGAAAAGACCAAATCTATAAATTACAGGCATTTACACACACACACAAAAAAAAGGAATATCATTCCAAGACACAAAGAATATTTTTAATAAAAGGCACAGAAGAAATTTTCCAAAATCTAACAAAAGGCACATCCAGATAGAAGAGGTCTAGAGAACACTCACCAGGACCACATCATATTACAGTTGAGTCACCATATGCAGTACAAAGAATGTGTTGAAACTGGAAGAAGGATAAAAATCAAATAAAAGGCAGTGACATTTGATTAAAGTTTCCGTTTGCAACGGAAACCCTAAGAGGCAGAAGGCATGGGAAGATGTATCTCCAGTTCTGAAAGTCTACTACCACTGCCAACCAGACGACTATGCCCTCCAAAAACATTTATCAAAATTTAATAACAAAAAATAACATTTCATAATTAAAAAAAAAAACACACTAAAGGAGTTTATGATCACCAAGTGAGTTCTGCAGATAAACAACATAAAAGAATACTGTACACTGAAGAGAAAGATAAACACAACTATGAGACTACAGAGAAATTGTATTTACCAGGACTGTCGTGAAGCAGCAGATGACTTAGAAAACGAAGCATTGCCTAAAGAATGACAAGAACTGAAATACACAATAACACCTCTGAATATGAATGGTCTCAAGTCCTCAATTAAAATCACAGCCTTGAAGGATGTATTAGAAAACAAGACTTGTATTTTGCTGCCTAGAAAAAAATAACACCTTACCATCAAAATACATATTCTCTTAAAGTGGAGGAAAAAACATGAACAAAAGTACTCCAAGCCCATGTATCAGGAACTAAGAAAGAGGCACCACTATTCTAATGACTCACAAAAACAGATGTAAAAGTAAAATTTCTGAGAAGAGATAAAGAAGGCATTTAACACTAAGGAAAGATAAGTGAGGAGGACATATAATTCTAAACATATACATACTGAACACAGTGGCTCTCAGTTTCATAAAATGAATACTACTGGATATAAAGCCACATTTTAACATACGAAGTAAAATTAGGTGACTTCAATAGCCTATTCTTATTGGAGACATGTCATCTAGATCCAAAGAACAGAGAGACATCAGAGTTAAATTATTTCTTAGATCAAATGAATTTAACAGACATCTACAAAGTATTTCACTCAAATGCTACAGAATACATATTTAAAAAGCAGTCCACAAGACCATCTTAGTTACTTTTCCTGATGTTGAAATAAATTATTCTAACAAAATCAATTTAAAAGGAAAAGAACTTACTCTGGCTCATAGTTTGAGAGTACAGCCTATGATGGCAGAGATGTCATAGAAGCAAGAGATTGAGGAGCTGGCCACATTACTGTTACGTAGCAAAGTTGCTGAGATAGAATTGCCCATCTTGAAGGATACTGATATTCTGCAGAAAGGTAAATCATTCCATTCTACGGAGAAGTTGGTTAAGCTCAGGAAATGACAACTCAAAGGCTGAGAGGTAAAACAGTCTCTCCCTCCCCAAGAATATACAAGCAACACCACCTGCTAAGAGCCACTCACAGACAAGCCAAGCTGTCTGGAAGAGCTCAGACCAACTGGCCTCTCACAAAAGAAACTTCCCCACCTACAGAACTGACTACAGGTTGGTTCAGTGCACACTAGGGTGCCATATTTAATGAGCTGTTATGAGTACTGGGGTGGGCTTTGATGATGCATCTGTCTTTGAGTTATATCTACACCTGTAAGCAACCCCTCATCCAGATTCCTGATGATAACACCAAACATTCAGTGATTCACAAAGTTGGACTTTGGGACTTATTCTTACTTTGATTGTTCATGAGTTCCCTTGTCTAGAATAAGTAGACACACACTTGCTTAGCTCCAGAAATATTGCTACCCAATAATCCAACAGTAGAAAACAATGGATATGAGTGCCCAGCTCATCTTCTCCACTTACACAATCCAGATTTCATCTCAGGGACCCGTGCCATCCATGTTGAGGTTGGGTCTTCCCAAGCAAGTTAATGAAGAAAATTTATCATAGACCTGACCACAGGGTAGCATAATTTAGATTAGCCTTTATAAAGACTCTTTTCCCAAGTGATTAAAGATCCTATCAAGTTAAAAATCAATACTAATCATCACAGTAACTTACTCTAAAATGGCTCCCAAAGGAAAGAGAAATTAAATTTCAACAAATATAAGAAAATTGAAAAACCTTCCTGCATTCTGACTCATCACAATGGAATAAGGCTAGACAGCATGAAATGAAACTGCAGAAAATACATGAACTCACAGAGACAAAACAACACTATTGAGTGAAAAAAATAGGTCATTGAAAAAATCAGGAAGGAAATAAAAAGTCTTTGAAAACAACAAAAGTTAAGATGCAACGTATCAAGCGCTATGGGATACAGTGAAGGCAGTCCTGAGAGGGGATCTCGTAGGTTTATGTGTCCACATTGCAAACTCAGTGTGATTGCATACATAAATAACTCAATGATACACCATAAAGCCTGGGATAAACAAGAACACGCTAAATCCAAGTGTGGTAGCTGAAAAGAAATAATCAAAATCTGGGCAGAATTTAACGAAATAGAAGCACACAATAATAGAAACTAACAAAAAGCAATGAAATAGAAGAGTTGGCTCCTCAAAAATATTGAAAAACCCTTAGCTGAATTAATTAAAATAGATACAAAGTTCTAGATATGATTTTTAAAAAGTGAAGCATTACAGTACATACCAGTGAAATCAGAGGATCATAACAACCTATCTCTTAAAAACAGCCTACCTTCTCAGTTACTTTTCCTATTACTGCAATAAAGTACCCAACAAGAAAACTAAAGGGAGAAACCCTTTATTTTAGTTAGTGAGACCACAGCATCAGGAACTGGTCCTGTGTGCATCTGTGGTCAAGAAGGGAGTTACAAATGTTTGTGCTCAGGCTTCCTGCTCCTTTTCAGCCTAGCTTCCTGGCTGTCCTACCCACAGCTGTGTCCTATCCACAGAAGAGTCTTTCTCACATCAACTAGAATGATCAAGATAATCCCTGGCACATTCCCCAAGGCTAACTAAGCTTAGTCTAGATAATTGCTCACACGTATTTCTGGAGGCTTGTGACATTGTTGAATCCAGAGCCTGTAGATGCTCGATTGATATTAATCATCACACCTATATTGATATTACCACACCTACATTTCACCATGATGTCATTGTGTCCACAGGCAGAATGCAATGCCCTACACACATGCCTTTCTCAGTTTGGTGTTCTTTGCACCGAAGGTGGGTTTTCCAACTTCAAATAACATAACCTAGATAATTCTTCACAGGCCCATCAAGAGGCTTTTCTGTGAGATTCTAATCTAGATCTGTCAGTTTGACATTAGCCACCACAGGTAGTGAATGCAGACTGAGATTCATCAACGGCTTGTGGCATTATTTATATCTGTAGGATTTCTCAACAACGACAAAGTCGTTTGCTGTTAAGGTTTAAGCAGTAAACATTTAATGAAGCTTCCATGTTATTCGAATGTGAAAGTTTTCTCTCACATGAATGCTTTGATATTTCATAAGTATAAGACCTTTGGGAAACTATCACATTCTTGGTTTTGCAAGGTTTCTTTCCAAAGTGAGTCTTTTGGTATAAAGTAATGCTTCAATAATCATTAAAGGTTTTGCCCAAATCCTTTCCTTCTAAGGTTTCTCTCAATAATTAATCCTTAGATGTTGAATAAGACTTGAACAATTGCCAAGGGCACTGCCACAATCTTGACATCTGTACAGTTTCACTTGAGCATCAAATTTTTATGTCTAATTTGGGCTGAATAATTAGTAAAGTTTTACAACATGCTTTACAACTGTAAAGTTTTAATCCAATATGAATTCTGATGTCACGTATAAGCTGAGTAAAAGCTACTGGCTTTGCTACATCCCTTGTATGAGTAGGGACTCCCATCAGAAACCTTATTTGTAAGTTTTCCAGTCAAAATGTTACCATCATTTTACATGTGGTGTTATCAGAAATTGAATATATTAGGTTGTTGGGGAATATAATTTGATCAGTTAGATTTTTCACTGTAACTGGAAATTGACTTTGCTTGAACTAACCTGCATGGGCCAGAGGCCCAAACTATAGCATGAAGCACAATCTTTATACTGAATTTTGGGAAAGACACGAGTGTGGAAGTATATGCACCAGGAAACAAAGTTGAAGCTCGGTTTCTAGAATTCATGTTTGTGATGTCATAATCTGCCAGACTACATTTCCCATAATGCTGTGCTATAGTTTCTAGAAGTTCTGGGGTGAGCAAAGTAGAGAAGGGAAATAAGGGAGAGTGATAATTAGCATAAAAGACTTTTGAAAAACTCACATGGAAGCCTACTCCCACAGAAGCTTCGTAAAGTATGTACATATATGGAGTTCAAGTGAGGTGATAATAGCTCAATATTACAGGTAAAATGACAAAATCCCAGGGCCAGGAATAAGCTACGTCTTTTTGGAGTTCTTTTGCTTATAGACAACTGCTCCCACCCCCACCCCCCATTACAGATTACTGTCAATACTCCTGGTTACTCTTCAAAACCTTATGGTAAGGTCCTGATGTTGAAGACACCGTATACTTGAGTCATAAAACATGGAGCTAAAAGCTAGTACTCACCTGAAAATGGCATCTCTCCTGGCTAGCTTCCTTAGTGTTGGACGATGCCATGCATACTAGAGAAAAGTCTTCACGAGTCTTATTCAGCTGTGAGCACTGTTGCAATAGTAGCATGAACGTCACAGGGATAACCAGATACTTTGGCTTTTTAAATTCCAGGTTAATAGTATAAGCTGACATGTTCTAATCCTTTGACAGTACTAGCCATTAAATTCATGTGTTAGTTCTGGTTGTTCTTTGTAAGGTAAAGCCTCATATCTGGAGCTAGAGAGATGATTCTACAATTAAGAGCATGCAGTGTTCTACCAGAGAACCCAACTTTATTTCTCAGTGCCCAGGCCAGATGGATTACAAACACCTGCAACTCCAGCTCCAAGGGATCCAACCCCCTCTTCTGAACTCACACACACTCGGGACATCCCCCTTTCAACACACACACAAACACACACAACTTCGAAACTCAAAAAAAAAAAGTCTTTAAAGTCTTTTTACTATAGAATTTTATTGTAGCATGGAAAATTCACATTGACTCAATGTTACTTTAAAGTACTTACACAAGAAACAAATTCGTCACTATTTAAGATGAATTTTGAAGCTAAGTTTCATGATGCCTGACTGGTTTTCCCAGCTACCCAGGGCAGGAAGCTGACCCTCGCGCACGGAGCTATGTAGGCTTCAGAGTAATTTGAAGGCCAGGTAGGTAATTTAGAACTTTTTTCAAATTAAATAGCACAAAAAGAAATAAAGAGGCAGGGTAATTGCTGAGAAAGTCCAGTCTTCCTGTCTCTACATACTCAGTGCTTGGATTGTAGGTGAGTGTGGTGTAGACCACTGTGGCTGAGAAGGCATGGCAGCAGGGGCTTGAGACAGTGGTCAGTCTGTGTCTACACTCAGAGAGCAGAGACAGATGCATGCTCATCTTCAGCTGACACTGTCTCTCCTTTTACGGAGTATCTGTCAGCATGAGTGTGTGTGTGTGTGTGTGTGTGTGTGTGTGTGTGTGTGTGTGTGTGTGTGTGTGTGTGTGTGAGTGCAGAGTTATGTGTGCTCTGGTACACATATGAAGGTCATGAGGGACTATGACAGGTCAAAGAAAGAAGTCGTAATGAATAAATAAAGAGGTCATAATGAATAGAAACCAAAAAGGCCACTATGTTTTACTGCTCAGTAATGACTAGTCAGTAAATACATCCTGTCTGTTCCTATCTTGTTAGCAACAGTTTGAGTATATAAATACCTGATATATATATATATATATATATATATATATATATATATGATGTATCTGTAGAAATATATATCTAATATATATTATAAATTAATTATATATAATATTATATAGTATATAGTATATATTACATATATTATATATTATATAATTATATAATATATTATATATAATATATAATATAGTATATATTATATTATATATTATATATTATATATTATATATTATATATTTATTATATATTATATATTATATATTATATATTATATATTATATATTACATATATAATATATAAATATATTATATATACACACATATGATTAATTATATATAATTAATATATATTATATTACATATAATATAATACATATAACATATATATTATATGTAATATACATTATATAATATATATCTGATGTTTGGGAGAGATGGCTCTAGGAAGAGAGATGATCTTTTGTTTTGTTACAAACTCCAATCCAAGGCAATATGAAACACAGAAAGTTGCTTTGTGACAAACAGTAGCAATAAAAATACACTTTTACTTTACTTTGATACACTACAAACCATGAGTACAGCAGAATGAAGCTTCTCAATTATATCACTGCACAGTGTGGCTAACAATACCCTACAGCAAAAAGGTGCTTACGATGTAACTTCCTTGAATTACAAGCAGATTTTAGATTTTACTTCATAAAGTAAAAAGGCAACATAGTTACAAATGCCCTAAATGAGATTTCTGTATTATTAAAATATATTTAATAAATATTTAACATAAAATTTTACTGTATTTGTGATTTCAGTCTTCCCTTGATTAAAATTTTATAGTAAAAACCAGTAATTAGGTATTGTTGTGTTAATCAGTAATGACACAGCTCAGATTGCTGATTACAACATGAAAATTTAAAACAAGACCATTGTGTGTGGTGGGTGGAGCATACAGTCCGGTTTAAGTAGTATGGCTTTGTGGAGCTGTAGCCGTTCACTGTCCTCCAGTGGCAGCAAAGCCTGGGCCCTTAGATGTTCTTAATGTCTTCCCTTTCTCATGTCTTCATTCTCCCCTTTGGAATCCCATGCCCCTATAATTAAATACCCAGTACAAGTTCTTTGTTCCTGGAGAGTTGAAGAAAGTAATCAGAGTGAGAAAATCCTGGAGAATATAAATCTTCGTTTCTAGTCATTAAATTAGACCTTTCTCCTTATGGTATAACTCCATTCTTGGCCTCCTAATGTTTTGTAAACAGATTTAGTTAAGCTGAAATGGATCAGCCAATGTTGACTATGTTGACAAAAATGTATTTGAAAGAGAGTTACCAGAACATAGATAGTAAACGGAAATGGAAGTCAGCTCCCTGAGATGGTAACTTCTTGCTCCCAGAAGACATTTCAAGGAAGAATGGCGGGAAACATGAGAGTAGGTGTCTAAACAGGATCAACAGGGGAGCAGAAAGGACTCAAAGTTACTATAAAAGGCTGGAGCCACACACTGATTTTTGGCACCTCCCATGAGTAGGGACAACAGCCACTTTTGGTGCCTTCCGACTGGATCTTCTTCCTTTACCAAACGCTCAATTCTTGGCCCATTCAAAGCAAAGAGCTTAGCAATCCCCTAGGTAGTCCCAGCACCCTCATTAAACATTGATTTGATAGATATCAAACTGTATTTAGCCATTTCTTTTTTTAAAAATGAATGAAAATAATTGGCATGACTTTGGATATAGTCAAAATAAAGTCGTGCCCCTTCACGAACATAGGCACACAAATCTTTAATGAAACGCTACACTAGTAAACCATATTTAAGAATATTTCAAACAGATTACCCAGCATGTAAGGAAGGAGGACATTTCCCTGGCATAAAAGGTTAATTTAACTTAAGTCTCTCAGTTACCTAACATAAGTAGAATCAAGGTGAAAACCAATGGCCACATAGATAAGTGCAAGAAAGAGCACTGACAAAAGCTGAGCATAATTTTCTTGACCAATCCTATCAGGAAAAAATATGTACAGAAGAAAAATTTTCAACATTTTGTGGGCATTTACATATTTAAAAACTGCAGCTAACATCAAAATCAGTAGTCAAGAGACACCATCTTTTCCTCAATGATCCCATAAGAGATGGGAATAGCCACTCTGTCTCCTTTTATTCTACGTACGGAGTACTATATTAACTATTTCCAGATGAAATGATCCCAAAGACTCCCTCCCTCCCCAGTTTAACTCAGTGAAGGTTCAAGACATAGAAATCAGCATTGAAACTTATAAGATTCAGACTCTGGTAAGCAAGCTCAGAGACAGAGAATCAGTAATGATCACACAGGAGACCCAAGTTTGGTTTGCAGACTTCATCTCAAGTGGCTCACAACCACTTACAACTCAGGCTCAGTGGGAACCCAGTGTTCCTAGTCTGTGTGCCTCCACTCACATGCACATGCCACATACAGACACTGCACACAATTAAAAATAAAGAACTATTTAAACATGAGAAAATTCAACTGCACTTCTTTACAGAAATTGTAATCTGTCTGGATAAGAAATCAAAGAAATCATCTTATTTGTAACTACATCAGGAAAATAACAGGAATAAATTAAACCAAGAAATGACAATGGCTGGATGCAAATTTAAAACATTGATAAAGGAAATCAAAGAGAATATTAAGGAATTATACAGCATTCTTTGTTCATAAATTGAAATAATAGTGTCGAAATTCCCACAGTTCAGAAAAGCAATCTACAGCCACAATGCAATACCAATCAAAACACCAATGGCATCATCCATGAAGTGAAATTTGTTCAGCATGAGGAAAGAAATGGACCCATTATATCTGGAGATCAAGGAAGATATTGCCTGTGGCATAGCTAGAGCCTGACATGCAAGAGTTGGGTGAGGAGATGTCAGAGGGAACACGGTTGAGCAAATCCTTCTAGAAGGCCTGCCTGTGCTGCTAGGTTTCATAGAGCAAAAGAAAAGATGTAGGGTTAGCAAGGGTGCATACAGATGTATGCATGACTGCCACAGGAATGTAAAGTCCTAAACAGCTATTTATCAAATTTTCCATATATAATATACTATAATATATAAAAGATATATGCATTCTATGTATATTCATCCCACCTTCTTACCTACAAAACTGACTTAAATTCTGATAACATTACATTGTCTGAAATATCCTATTATTATAATCAATTAAATAAGCTTTAGAAACTAGGAGAGCATCAGAACTATGGCAGGTATGTACCCCGTGAGCCTCAGTTTGTCTGTCTCACATAGAACTATGGTGGGTATGTACCCCGTGAGCCTCAGTGTGTCTGTCTCGCATCACATCCAGCTCTAGCTTCAGAGAACAGCCTTTCAAAATATCAAACAGTGTAAAAGTCGAGTCCCCTCTAAATGTGCAAAGTCTCTGACAACCCTCCAAGCATCTCTAAAATAAGAAAAGTCAGTCTTAAATTCCAAAGTCTCAAACATTATCCAGTCTCTCAACTGAGAGTTCCCATAAAAATAAAAAACAAATTGAGTATTTTCTGATACCTAGAGGCTAAAGAATCAAGACACGGTCACAATCAAATCAGAGCAAACCCCAAATCCAGCAAAGTAAAAGAACAATGTTTGATGTCTGTGACTGACAGTCTTCTGGGCTCCAAACAGCCTGGCCTTTCCCTGACTCTACCTACATAGCAAAGCCTACTTGTCTTGTAATCTCTGGATGTTCCCCAGTTGCTTAGTGCTCATCCCATGGTACTGGCATCCATGAGATGCAAGAGCCTGTACTGCCACTGCCTGAACACTCACCAATAGCCTCTCTTGGCTCTCTTCAGAGACCTAGGCACTGCCACATAGTGCCAAGCCTCCAGTTTTATGACCCTCTTCAATCCTGGGGTTTCTAGTACAACTGAGGCTGCAGTTTTACCAATCGCCTCTCCTAACCCCTCCTATGCCAAGGCTCAGCTACTCTCAATATCCCCTTTATTCCTTCAAAACCAGTACTACCCAGGAAACTTGCACACTACCAGATTCAGTTACCAATACAAGGTACCTGTACTGCACTTCTTCCATACGTTTCCCAGAAACCCATGATCTACGAAGCTGTCTTAGTTTTCACCTGTAAAAACTGATTCAGTAAATTTATGATTATTAAGATGTACCTTATCAAACAGATGAGAACAAGTAAAAAAAATGACTTAAATTGTGTTGAAAATATATAAGGATGTAAGACACTGTATGTGCATATAGAAACCTGGGGATTAAAATTTCAAATTTCTGAAAACCATTAAATAACATCAAGATATTCTTAAAAGCACATAGCTGGCCAAATAACATTTTGTGGACTTTGACAATATATTAGGTGATATATGATTTCTCATATGAGAATCAGCATCAAGAGACATAAAGCCAGTGTCCATGCCACTTTGTAGAAATTTCCATATAGTCAAATGTGTGTGTGGGTTGTGGGGATGGGTAAGTGTGTGTGGTTTGCATCTGTCTTTTTCAGGAAATGGTATGGGTAACAGTTTCCTACATAGTATCAACTATTTACTCTTTTTTTACTCCAACAATTACTCTTTCTTCTTACAACCTGTGACTCAACTACCCAGTTTCTACCTCCCTTCACTGATAAGTCAAGTAACACCCAAATTAAGAGTGAAAAGAAAAAATTAAAAACTAAATAATAAAAAACAGATTTATTCAATGTAACCACACTGGGAAAAGGGAAAAAGAGATACAATAACTTGCCAGTCCATCTTCAGAATCCTAACACAATGTGAGGGTATTATATAAATATAATATATTTACATGTAATATGTATATAATAAATATAAAAATAAATATAATAAAATACAATAAATAGAAGGCAAAAGGGACACACAACTAAGCAGTCCAACCAAGGCGTGGTCTACTGCCCACCACAGTCACAACTGCACATCTCTCCTTCAAGCTTAGTCTTTCCAGCTATTATATAAACTAAGTCTCCAAAAGGCACGACCCTCCTATGGATGCCCCAAGGCTTTTTCTTCTCCCAGAAGGGTCTTAGAGAAATTCTAATTTCTCGAGGGCCACTGTAGCAATAGCTTCAAAGGAGCATGTTTCTATGAGAATCTAGCAATTCCTGCCAGCCAGGCCAGGTACAGTTTATAAGCATGTACATATACAATGGTGCTTTCAAATGTTCTCTTAATTCCTAATGTTTATTTGATTGTAAAAGTAGGATATTTCAGTCAATATAGTAAATATCAAAATTTGAGTGGCTTTTATAGGTCAAAGGGTGGTGTGTGTATTATATAATATAATGTAATATATATATATATATATATATAGCCATAATGTCTATAAGTAGCCATGCCACCATTTTCAAATATGTACATATGCATTTAGTAAAAACTGATAAATAGTAATACAATTCAAGATTCAGAAAGCTAAGATATAATTACCCACCTAAAACTACTTAATTCCTAGTTACCACAAGAAGAGGATGAACACATATGTAACATATTGGAATAATATCCTCCAAGTACTTTGAAAGACACTGGTATCTGGGATACAATGATCATTTATTCAAATAATTCTCAGCAGTATACACCTAAAACCTGACACCTACCTCCCTTAGTAAGGTGGAATATTTTAACATTTATGATAAAATAATGTTCCACAATAAAAACATATACACTACATTATGAACTATTCAATTTTATTTAAAAACATAAGTTTCACACACAACCTCTATTTTATGCCTACTCTATTGCCTCTGAGGAAAAAGAACTATACTAAAATCAATTAGGAACTGGTGTTGTTCTCTTGACACAGTCTGAGAATTATGCTAACTTGTTTTCAAACATGAATATGTAAATTTACATAGTAACTAAGGTTTTATCAGTAAATTGATATCATTACTGAGTTGTATGTGATTCTGATGTCTATGATGATTCATTTCTATCACACCTAACAATGTTCCTTAACTTATAAGCAATATTTACTTCATTTTTACATCAGTCCACATACTTACGAGATTTGTCACCTATGGTAACTCTCATATTCATTAAGATCTGAGGCATACGCTTTACTACATTCTATGTTTGAATATACATAGCGTCTTCCAGA